>NW_027589705.1:14832-15252 GCF_028453695.1 Augochlora pura
TAAGACCAGGGAAGCTGTTATCCGCCTTGTATCCCCGGCGGAGAACAGATTACAAATCAGAAACGTGCGAAAAATCAACGGTGACGGCATTCTCGTAGAATCCACCCAACGCTCAGACCTTACTAAATTACAGAGCAATGACAAGCTCAAAGCCGCCGGATTTATTGTAGTCGCCCCGCCCAAACGTAGTGTTAATGTGACCTGGAGCTTTATATTGAGCGCAAGCGCTAGCTCGTTCGGACCAGGCTACAAGTTAGCCTATGCCGGAGATGTTGGGGCGATAAACCACTGATAAGAGAGGTACACGCACACCTGGAACGTGTGCGCGTTAGGCAGGGAAAAACCCCCCCGTCACCCGTTAGGGATCATCCGAGGAGAAGACCGTCCCAGAGAGGGAAGTGACCCACTTAGCCGTCGCGC
>NW_027589706.1:0-7465 GCF_028453695.1 Augochlora pura
TAAATGTGTAAACTATAACAATAAACATAAACGCCTAGCAAGGCTCGTCTAGCCTGCCCAGGTAGCTCGGCAAAGACAATTACCGTCAACATGACGTATGCACCCAGCGTCAGGGGGCCCTCTCTCTCTCTCTCCTTGCCCTTCCCTTAAGGCCCTAAGGAAACGCCTTAGGATTAGCACAGGGTGAGGGTGAGGCCAATCAGATTGATTCAAGATCGATTGGAATCTTTTAGTCCACCCCAACCAAGTCGAAGTGTGCGGCGACGCACTGAGACTCGACAGTTACATTTAGAACTCCGTAGAATCACTTAAGATCTCCGTTAATATTCAACCAGTAGTCTAACTATATTGGAACACAGTTCGATAAAGATAATCGTGGTGACCTCCGCGAAACTGTAACTTCAAACTAGCGAATAAATAGTATTGTTACCCATTAACATCTATTCATTCCTACATCATTTCAACCATCTTCACCGTCATTAATTTGTCGTTCGATGCGCAGCATCATTGGAACAGCAAGGAGCTGTGCACCGTACGAAATTGGATCCTTTTACATTGGTTAAATTCTTCACTTCACACCCTTAAAACCTTCGTCGCAAATAGAGTTTCGGAGATACAGTCAAACACGCTCATCCCATACTGGCGTCATATCAGTTCTGGTGATAATCCAGCCGACTTGATATCGCGAGGCCAAGCGGTTCAAGAATTTCTAAAACCATCCATATGGCAACACGGGCCAACTTGGCTCCAACGAGACCCCGCATCTTGGTCCGTTTGGGAACCAATAACACACGTCGACGACCCAGAGCAAAAACTGACCATCTGCATGTCAACGACCACCGTCGCTGATGGTTCAAACATTCTTGAACGATATTCATCGTGGACCAGATTAGTGCGAGTTATCGCATACTGTCGACGATGGAGGCCAGGTCCGATCAATAAGGGAAGTCTGACAATAGCTGAACTATCCGAATCCAGAATCGCCATCCTAAAATTATTGCAACACCAACACTTCAAAACAGAGATGCGCGCACTTCGTCACCAGTCGGATCCCCAAACTCGATCCATTTCTTGACCAAGACGGTATTTTAAGAGTGGGAGGACGGCTGAAACATTCTAACCTAAACACGTCACAAAAACATCCAATTGTGCTACCGAAGTCACACGTCACTACTTGTCTCATCATGAATGAACATGAGAATCTCCTACACGCTGGCACACAAGGCACGCTCTATTCCCTGAGACAGAAATATTTACCCATAAACGGTAGAAGTCAGGTGTGGACTACCATTCAAAAATGCGTGCGTTGTCGGCGCGTCCATCCACCACCCGTTAATTATATTATGGGTGATCTACCACAAGCGCGAATCACAGAATCGCGCCCATTCACCAACACAGGGGTTGATTATTGCGGCCCATTCTTCATAAAGGAGCGACGACACAGAAACCGCGGCCGCATCAAAGTTTACGTTGCAGTCTTCGTTTGTCTAGCAGTCAAGGCCGTCCATCTCGAACTCAGTGATACTCAGTGATTTGACTAGCGAAGCCTTCATCGCAGCATTGCGACGATTCATCGCAAGACGAGGTTTTTGCATTTTGTATTCAGATAATGGCACCAACTTCATGGGCGCAAATAACGAATTTCGGGAGCTACGAGACCTATTAAATTCAGAGAACCATCGAGGAAAAATTAATTCCTTTTTAGCTGATCGAGCCATTAACTGGCATTTCATTCCACCGTCGGCTCCACATTTTGGAGGATTGTGGGAAGCCGCGGTGAAATCTTTTAAAAACCACTTAAAGCGAGTCGTAGGTGCTGAGTTACTGACCTTTGAAAACCTCAATACACTAATCATTGACATTGAAGCTATCCTCAACTCCAGACCCCTTACTCCGATCTTCTCCGACCCTGCAGATCCCTTTGCGTTGACCCCAGGTCATTTCCTTATTGGTGATGCGCTTACGGGCCTGCGCAAACACGATTTTCGGGACATACCTTCCAACAGATTATCTGGATGGCAGCGCATCCAGCAATTGAAACAACATTTCTGGAAACGCTGGCATCGGGAATACTTGAACGAGCTGACTATTCGCAACAAATGGATCAGAGGGCAGCATCCGATCATTGAGGGTACAATCATCCTACTTAAGGAAGATAACGTGCCTTCCATGTAGTGGCCTCGCGGCCGCGTTATTAAAACACATCCTGGCTCCGACGGCATCATTCGTGCAGTCTCAGTAAAAACGGCCACGAACGTGCGCGATCGGAGTGTAAAAAAACTGGTACCTAAATGGTGGTGGCTAAATCAACCAGTGGACCAACACCGTGAGGACAACCGAAATCCAACAGGAGATCAGAAACTTGCAGGAACGGCTATTAATTAAGATCATCGGCATTCGTTGTATTCTTTATACCGCTAATCATTAATCTTAAGTTATCATTCAACCATACTCTAATATTCACGTAACGAATCCAATCACACAGTCATAAAAGAACTACTCTCAAAACTACACTCACCATTCTTACATTCTAACTTTTTCTGATCGGTATCCTCTCATCGGGGGGAGTATGTTCCGTTACAGAACGGAACTAGTTTACAGTCGTCTTCGCCATTCTAACACCCTGTTCCGTTGCAGGGCGAAATTATTCATATAGCAATAACTACCGTCATAAAAACACGCGCATAGTACAATTTTCCAATATTCTCAACGCATGCCTGACCGGTAATGTCTCTAAAAGGCCGGTGCTTAATCTATTGTTTGTCATTTTCTTCAATAAACCCCACATCTGGCCATCAGCTTTCAATATTTTGCCAAGACCCGCACTAGAGTATTTTGTCGAACGCACAAGGCCCCTTTATGATGCATTGTCTGCCACGGTCCGTCACTGGGACACGCGGATCCTTCGCGAGCCTCACCCGAGGGTACGAGCACTATCTGCGGGTGACGATGAGTTCGGAGCGGTCACTTTCCGTTAGTATACGCTTTTCTTTGAACCAATCAATTCAAGACGACCGTTTCTCTTACTTTTTCCGAAATATTGTTATCTACGAATCCGCTTCTTCCATATTTTAATACACACCCACTCCGAGGTTACCTCGGAGATGATCAGTTCGACGAACAGACAGTACAAACATACACTTCACACGAAATTCATTAGCCTAACCATCACTCTCATCAGTTAGTTATTCGCTGCATCGTAATCAACTAATAATATTCGCAGAATTGACGTCGTTTGTAATTGCGATTTTTGTTATTAAGTGTTGTTATAATAAACAGTTTTTGTTACATTTACATCAACCAATTTTATCATTCTTGTCATTCGAAAGAATCACCGGGACCCGCGTATCTTCGAGACAATCGTGTGTGCGCGGATAAACACAATTGTCGAAACTTTCAAAAATACTGTTAAACCTGGAAAAAATATTGTAATCGACGAAACCATGGTTCCGTGGCGAGAACGCCTCAGTTGTCACCAATATATCCCAGGAAAGCGGCATAAATATGGGTTAAAACTTTATAAACTGTGCGTTCCGGAAGGCTACACGTATAATATTCATATTTACGCCGGAAAAATGCAAGCAGAATAGTAAAAACACATGCGCATGATGTAGTGATGACGTTGATAGGTGAATTATTATCTGAAGGCCGCGTATTATTCACAGACAGTTTTTACACTAGTGTCCCATTGGCCGAGAATCTTCTGCAAAAAGGAACATTTATTTGCGGTACAATAAAAATTAATAGAAAGTTTCTCCCGCTGCAGGAAAAATGAAAACAGCAACGGGGTGAGTTCATGTGTTTCCAAAATCGGAGCGGCGTTAGATTTTTAAAGTGGACGGATAAAAGGCCGGTATGCATGTTAGCCACTTCTGAAAACCACAAATGTGTTATAGTTCAGGGTAGGAATAATAAATTAAAGCCGGACATAGTGTTCCTTTATAATGAAGCTAAGAAGGGGGTTGATCTATCGGATCAGATGTCCTCTTATTATAATTGTCTACGCAGAACGGTAAAGTGATATAGAAAAATAGTAATTGAATTAGTATGAGGGACTTGTCTCGTCAATGCTTGGTACATGCATAGAAAACGGGGTACCAAATGTATGAAAATTTTAAAATTCCGCGAAAAAATGATCGATTATCTCCTCAGTGAAGTAGAACCCCTAAATGTACAATCCGAAATTGAAGCAGTGCCCAAACAACGTAGACATTTTCTACAGACGTTCCAAGGACCCGCGATAAAAACAAAACAGCGATGTAAAGAATGCTATAAACGTAAGTCTAGAATAAAAGGTAGGCAGTATGCGTTCTCTTGCCCGCGAGATATTTTGCACTTTCCTGTTTCGTGGGATTCAGCGCATTTAATGCATCTGTAATTTAAATTACAATTTTTGGAGGAGTGCTCTAGTCTCTGACATTTCCAGCATTGCGTAATTTCTTTTGATTTGATCTTTTCCTAGGTTATTGACTGGTACAAGAGGTTTCTAATTTGATGCACATTATTTAGAGTACTGTCTCCTGTGAGGTGTACTGTGAAAATTGGTAATTTTTTGTTTTCTTGTGAGGATTTTTTCGTCTCGAAGCGATTTATTTTTGTGAAGTTAAGGTTACTTATTTTTTGTTCGTTAAGGGCTGCTAATATTGCATCATTTTCGAAGTCTCCTTCGAGATTTTTTAATAATATTATTTGTGTTTTCTCGTATTTAGGTGTGAACGAGTGGAATGCTATATTTTTGCTTTTTAGTACGTTAACTATGGTTTTATAGTCTTCGGGGTGGTCTACGTACATATTGTGGTTTGTTGGATTGGTTTTTTTTGTTCGGAAGTTTTTTATAATTTTCTTACCGCTAAAAAGAATTGCTTTGATCGTTTCCTGGGCGCTGTGGCCTTGCACCATGATTGGGGGAGGTCTTGGCGTTTGTCGTTGGGTTGGTTGCGTGTGTATCCGTTCGTTGGTTGTGCAGGTAAAATTACGGTATTAGAGTTAACAAATTTAATTAATATTTTGGGACATTTGAATTGGTCCGTCTATCTACACCCTGTCAAATGCCTTTTCTATATCAAGCATCAGCATTACAAGAGTCACATTAATTTTATTATAGTTTGTGGCTATGTCATTTACTATGCATACTACCTGTTGCACTGTGTTGTGCTTCTATCTAAAACCGAATTGTTGGTCTATTATAATTTTATTTTTTTTTTCGTACTCATTCAGCCTTTTCGAAAATATTTTTTCTGTTAATTTGCTCATTGTTTGTAGGAGACTGATTGGTCTATAGCTGCTGGGTTCTTTTTCATCTTTTCCGGTTTTTAATATTGGATTTATATTACTCGTTTTCCAATGGGCTGAAAAATATGATAGTTTAATTGTTGCATGGATTATATACGTGAGTTGTACAATTGTTTTACGTTTTAGGTTTTTGAGTATTATGTTCTGTATATTGTCGGATCCAGGTGCTTTTTTTGATGATAGTTTCTTAATTATCTGCAGTATCTCTCTAGGGAATGTTGCGTATTTGTCCCAGTCCTCTAGGGCTGTTTCTTTTATAAATTTGAGAACTTCCGCCACTATCTTTTCTTGTGCTAGGCTATTATTGTATATTTTTACTCATTTTTGTATAATCTCATTAATGTAATTGTTGGCCGCAAATAAAAATGTTTATTAAAAAAAAAAGAAAAAAAACGTTGCAAAGAACTGATTTTAGAAAACTCTACGGTGCGCAGCCAACTTTAATGGTTAATAACTCGTTAACAAAGCCGCGGATTACATTTCGGCAAAGGAAAAAGTTACTTGAAATGGCCTCAGCTACCCCCCATTTCCCGGAGTTACAATAATTTTGAGACACCCTGTATACACAAAGAGCGTTCGCTCGGAGTCAATCCAGGTCGAACCATCGGACCACTAGTTCCGCCAGCAGGCAGACCACGAGATCTGTCAATCATACAGCAATACATACATACTAAAATCAATCGCTACAACGTACAAACCATAACAATGTAACAACGCTCACACCTTCATCGCGTAATGTAAAGACTTTGTAAAATCTTTGTTTATTACTTTTTTATGGGTTTTTTTATGCCGCAAGGCTTTTTCCCCTGTCGTACTGAGGGACTTATTATTGGTAAGTCGAGAGTCTGTTTAGGCGTCCGGTGCGATACGGGACTGTGTCAGGGCACTTAAGAATAGGCCAGATGGCGGGTAATAAAGAAATGGGAAAGTTCCCATCACCGGCGATGGCTATGCCTGCAGTCAGTCACAGCCGAAACATTGAATTGTACAGACGTTCTTTCATTCAACCGTAGTTTTATATATTTTGCATCCACTCCGCCTTTTAACTAGCTTCTACATTCCTAGAGGTTATGGACCCAGAGAATCGCGAATCGCGGAAATTGTAAAACTCGGAAGTTAACGATAATAAAGGGATGCAAGTGTATCGGTGCATAGTGCATATTTTCTTTTGTGTAATCAGTGCGAGTGCATTTGAAGATAATAAGTAGATAATGGCGAGTCTCGTAAAAATCGAAGGTCTGAACAAAGAAAATTATGACACGTGGAAAATACAAATGCGCGCGTTATTAGTGAAGAACGATGCGTGGTGTTGCGTCAGCGGTGAGAGGAAAGCACCAACAGTGACGGCCAACGATTCAGCATCGGAAGGAACATACCGTACATGGATTGCAAACGACGAAAAGGCGAAATCCGACGTAATACTGTCGATCAATCCGTCGGAATTAAAACAAATAAAGGATTGTAGAACATTGAACGAGGTAGGGCGGAAACTCGAGCAGATCTACCAATCACGGGGGCCTGCGCGTAAAGCAACGCTATTGAAGAAACTGACTCTACAGCGGATGAACGAGGGCGAAGATGTTCGCGAACACCTCAGGAAATTCTTTGATGCTGTCGACAAATTGCACGAAATGGACGTGGATGTCAACGCAGATTTGCTGGCCATTTTGTTGCTGTATAGTTTGCCACAGAGCTTTGAAAATTTCCGCTGTGCAATTGAGTCGCGTGATGAGTTGCCATCTCCCGATACTCTTCGAATTAAGATAATCGAAGAAAGCGACGCATGCAAAAATGAAACGCGTGACACGGTGCCTAATGCTATGGTTGCCGGCAGACATGTGAGACCAAATTATGGGAGAAATAATTATAACGGAGCTGCGGAAAATAGTGATGACGATCGCTTGAAAACGAAATGTTTTCGATGTCGGAAATTCGGTCATATAGCATCCGAGTGCCGCAAGGGTAGAAACACGAGACACTCGGCTAAAGGTGCTAGCAGCGATATCTCTTTTTACACAGTGTTGGAATTCGGGCAAAAATGTGAAGTAACACAAATGAATAACGGGGTGAGCGACGGACAGTGCTGCGTGGACAGTGGCAGCACGTCCCACCTGTGCAAGAATCTAAATAGTTTCAAAACTATCGACAAAAGGCTGCACGGAAAATTAAATCT
>NW_027589706.1:7565-30639 GCF_028453695.1 Augochlora pura
TTGAAACGCTTGACGCGGTATACAAAAAATAATCTTCGCCGCGGACAGATTTACGTTCGCGGTCGAACAAAAGTGTTCGTTCTTTAAAACCCACATAGAATACCTGGGAAGGGAAATATTTGCGGACGGTATTAGATCGGGAGCTGGAAAAATTAAATCATTATTAGAGGCACCCGTACCAACTAATGTAAAACAAATTCGGCAATTTATGGGGCTTGCGAGCTATTTCCGCAAATTCATACCTGAATTTGCGGTGCGGACGGCGTGCATTACAAGGTTGACTAAGCAAAACGAACCGTGGAATTGGGGTACCGAACAGGAGAAAGCGCGGAAGTATATTCTACAACATTTAAGTTCAAAACCGCTCCTAGTAAATTTTGATCCTCAAAGAGAGACGGAGCTACATACCGATGCTAGTTCCATCGGCTATGGAGCAATTCTATTTCAGAAAGTAGAGGGTGAGCTTAGAGTTGTAGCATATTACAGCAAACGGACGAATAATATATCGTAGTTTTGTTCCGAAAGGAAGTAGACTTGCGGTGCTGCGTCTGTATCACGACGAAAATTGCCATGTTGGTTTCGACAAGACATATGATCGGGTAGCACAGAAGTATTGGTATCCAGGGATGCGTGCGTTCATAAAGAAATATATTGATCACTGTATCGCTTGTATAGTCTCCAAGCGCCACACCGGACCACGGCAAGGATTTTTACATTCAATACCAAAAAAATCGATACCGTTTGACACAATACATTGCGATTGTGTTGGTCCATTCACCATTAGTAAAGAAGGTTATCAACATATTTTAATAATTGTTGATGCATTTACTGTTAAGACGCGATTTGCGATTGTACCGTTCCGTCCTTGCATTTGGATTTAGGCTACGGTCACTTTGATTATTGCCATGTTTGAGAATCTATTTTTAATGTTTATTTAACGATTTAATTACTTTACGGCACTGGTACGGCCGAGTAGTACCAGATGACATACCTGGGAAGGTTAGCGTGGCCGTACCGTCCTCCTGGCAAGCGACGTGACCTAAACCCGTATAGGACACAAAGGGGGCTCAGCAGCTTTGTTTCCTACAATTTTTAAGAGATACAGCGGACGTCTTTGTCAACGACGTCACGACTGTTTGGCGTTAGGCTGCCGAACCAATCGCCATCGAACCATTCGATAAGTTTGTATAATTGGTCGGTCCAGTGCCCTCCTATTTCTGTAACTTCCTGGTGGAGGGGTTTTTCACCTCCACGTTTTAGCAGAGAAACGAAACTAGAATTAGAATTCCGACAACCGTCGATCATACACCACCCGTTGTTTGTACATAGTTGCTTCTTTATTAAAATATAAGTGTTATTTGGTGATCAATAATCTCACATCCTATCCCACAGTCTTTAAATACTTTCGTTGAATATTGGGTTCAGTAGAAGACTTACATTCGGTGCGCAAATATTACCTGCGAACGTGTACGTACCCTTAACATTGGTCCTTCGAGCAGGATAATGAGAGCTGTGATCATCTTAATTGCAGCCAGAAGAAGATTACTTCGGATCTAGATGACGAAGCTTGGTGCTTCGACTACGGAAGAGCAGTCAGTGGACAACTCTACCAGCACGTGGCAAACAACATTAAGGAGACTAATTCTTCGTGGGTTGAACGTGCCTACCGGAAGGAATCTACATCCGACATCGGACGGTGCGAACATCCCAGTGGCTGCGACGGAACGGATTCTCACATAAAGGGCTGGTTGACGGTTCAACCTTGGACATTCGCAGGAGGAACATCTTTGACTACATTTATATAAGTTTTGTAAATCATCTTTGGTGAGTGCAACGTTTCACTTCTCTGGTCTTTTAGTTCCTTCAATTCCAAAGGCTTAAATCTCAGTAATAATGGCGAATGTTCACGAGAGCTCTAATTTGAAATCTTTGAAAAGGCAGCGCTCTACGATCTTGGGGCAGATAACGCGTATTATTTCGTATGTTAATGACACCATTGAGCATAGTATTGAAGCGTTACGGGCATGCCAGGCGCGAGTAGTGCAATTACGCGATTCGTTTGATAAAATCCAAAATTCCATAGAAGAAGAGGACGAAATTAGTGATCACGACGCGATCAGAAGTCAATATGAGGAACAAATATTTGCAGCCATAGCCTTACTAGATAAGAATGTAGGAAGGTTAGAAGTTTGCGCGAGTAGACCTGCTTCTACAGGTATTCCCTTTGACTCTGCAAGTAATGTAGTAGCAAAGCAGGCAACATCTCTATTGCCAAAAATCAATATTAAACCTTTCGATGGTAATCCAGCCGAATGGCATAGTTTTCACGACACATTTAAATTACTAGTACACGACAATGCAGATTTACCTGCAGTTCAGAAATTTTGCTTATTAAAAAATGCACTACGTGGTGACGTCTCTTGTTTAATTTCATCGCTCAATGCATCTGAGAACAATTATACGATAGCCTGGGATTTGTTGCAGAAACAAACCTAGAGAAATAGTTAATTCACACTTAAGGTCATTTCTTGAATTACCAGAAATTACTCGCGATACTCCGGTAAATCTAAGATCTTTGGCAGAACAAGCGCAAATGCATGTCGACGCCATACAAACGGCAGACCAGCCAGTGCATCATTGGGATGCAATTCTAGTATATTTAATAGTAAAGAAATTAGATAAAAATACTAAACGAGCTTGGGATCGAACGTTAGAAAATGACGAGATGCCAAAATTTGAACGACTAATTGAATTCATTAATAAACAGGCGCGAGGTGAGGAATTTGAAACAGATAGGTTAATGTCATCCAATAGAGAACAGAGTAGATATCACGTTTCAAGGAATAGTAAACAAATTCAGAATTATGTGGCCACAACGAATAAAATCACTTGTGTTTTGTGTAGGGCAGATCATGAGTTATTTAAGTGTTCACGATTCTTAAAAATGTCAGTTCGCGAGCGATTCGGTGAGGTTCACAGGAGAAAACATTGCTTTAAATGTCTAAAAAAGCACTGCGACATGTACAATTGTAGTTTTAAGAATTGTGCGAAATGTGGCCGCAAACACAATGTCCTATTGCATAGGTCAAATAAACCTGAGAATGATTCCGAGGTAGAGGAAACCTCACCGAGTAGATTTTCTAATGGTGGGAATGAAAAAACCGTCCTGACCACTATCAACAATGCTGAGGTATTGCTTGGCACTGCTCGTGTTAAAATATTAGACAAATATAATAGGGAACACAGTTGTAGAGTTTTGCTGGATAGTGCATCTCAGGTACATTTTATTAGTAAAGAGCTTGCAAATCGTTTGCAGCTAGAAGGAAAGGGATCGAATTTTAGTTTATCAGATATAAACCAAATTAAGAGTCAAGCGCATGCACTATTAAACGCGACAATTAAATCAATGGCAACTGAATATTCTACAAACATAAGTTGTCTCCCAGTTGATTCAATAAGCGGGTTATTACCCACAAAATTAATTAATAAAGACAAAATAAAAATTCCGAAAAACATTAAATTAGCCGATCTTGAGTTTTGCAAAGCAGCTCAGGTAGATATCCTTTTGGGCAAGACTGTTTTTTACGACTTGTTAAGTAACGGTCACATCAGATTATGCGATAATAGAATTAACTTACAATGGGCCAAATTAGGTTGGATTGTAACTGGCGAGTCAGAATCAAGGGGGACGAATACCAACAAGCATAGGTCATGTCTATTATCCCTATCACTGGACAAGCAGATTAGCAAATTTTGGGAGGTTGAAGAAACTCCAACTAAGGCACCTTTATCCAGGGAGGAAAGCTCGTGTGAACAACATTTTTCGATTAACACGTCACGCGACAAGTTAGGACGTTTTATTGTGAAACTACCATTCAGGAATGAAGGGAATATATTAGGTGAATCGCGAAAAATGGCGCTAAATAGGTTTTACGCACTAGAACGGAAACTACAAAGGAATCCCAACTTGTTGAAGCAGTATGCCGATTTTTTAAGGGAATATGAATTGTTAGGTCATATGACCAAGATAACTAGCGATAACATTAATGAGGGCTATTATTTACCACACCACGCAGTCTTTAAGGAATCTAGCACGACTACGAAAATTAGAGTCGTTTTCGATGCTTCGGCTAAGACCTCTACGGGAAAATCATTAAATGATGTTTTATTAGTTGGACCCACAATACAAGATACATTATTCACTATCTTACTTAGATTTCGCACGCATGTATATGTTTTAACTGCGGACATCGAAAAGATGTTTAGGCAAATTTCACATATTGTGAACAACTCCGAGCTCCAACGAGGAACGTCGCCTCTGGAGTCTCTCCCATCGCGATAACCAGTCTTGCTATTTCAAATTCATATCTTGCGTTACTATTTCCTATTTCTTACTTCTTATTTCTTATTTCCATATCGTTATTCATTAAGTTAGCCGTGTTAAGACATCTTTGTATCTTTGTGTGTTTTGTGTTAGAATATATTTTTACTTTTATTAATTAATTCTATTTTCACTTCTCGTTCCATCCCTCCGAGCATCAGAGTTATTAACAATAGAATCTTTGGGCAATAAGCCGAGAATCCAAGCATTGAGAATTCGGAGTGCCGGGCTGTGTGTATTGGACGCTCGGGATTCGGATCGCGGAAACGCGTTCGCCAGTTCGTCGAGATCGTCCGTCAGGAGACCATCAAACGTCAGCCTCGCAAGGCTCTTCTTCCTCTCGACATCGTCGCGCCAACCTACGACATCGACAGCATACCGGAAGGTGACCCGCGACGTCAACTCTATAGAATCGCCAATCTTCATAATAGCTTGGATCGCGCCTACGCTATCGCGTCCGCGATCGACCCGGACTACGTAAATCCCTGTGCGCGTCACTCGCCCACCCGGGAGGCCGTGTATTGGTAGGTTTTTCCCCGTGAGACGTCGGACGTAACGCGCCGCGTGCACAAAAGGCTTTTACACACGTTTCGTTCCGCGGCCGTCCGCGGAAATATATATATTTTTGCGGAATCGACACCCGGGACGTAACAAAATTTGGTTCACATATTGTGGCGGGCATCTCCCGATAAGCCTATTGAAACGTACCAGTTGAATACAGTCACTTATGTTACCGCGTCCGCACCCTTTTTGGCGATACGTTGTTTGAGGCAATTGGCAGAAGAAACATCTGGTACATTTCCAACAGCAGCACAAGTGTTTAAAAGAGACTTCTATGTAGACGATGTCCTTACGGGAACATCGGATTTCAAATCTGCGTTAAGACTTAGGAACGAACTTAGGAATGACTACGGGCTCCTTGCGCATTGAAGAGGGAAAAGTGGATGCTCTGGTCATCAACTCGATGTTCCCCGATGTTAGACGGGAACTCCTGGATGAAGAGGATCCACCACAATCCCATCAGACCAGCAACACGTGCCCGGAAATCGCCATATCCATTGAAGGGATTCCGGTCATCGCGCTCCTAGACACCGGCCACACGGTGACCGCCGTGTCAGAAGAATGGTATGATGCGAACCAACCAAGTTTGAAACATTGTCCTAGCCTCCCATCAACGAAGACATTCGTCGTGGGAGCGACCGGAATCAAGTCGGCTAGGCTGAAGAAACAACTGTGGGTCAAGATTACGTGTGAAGTGGCCGAAATTGAAGCTTCGGTTGTCGTGGTCCCCGGACTGGTGAGTCAAGTTATCATCGGAATAGATACCCTGAAGAAGTGTCATGCAAAGATCGACTTCGCCCAACAGGTCATGACTATCCGCGATCTATCCGGGCCCACAATTGTGAATTTGTTGCAAGAAGACGACTATCCAACGATCCCGCTCCTCGCCATGCACCAGGAAGGTCCGCGAGAAATCACCGACGTCGACCACTCCAACCCGCTGGTTGAATCCTGCGGGACCCAACACCAACAAGAGGCGGTAAAGCGGCTCATAGAGGAGTTCCCCGATATCTGGAAAGACCGCATTGGACGCATTTCATGCTATCAACACCATCTCCGCTTGTCCTCCATCACACCATTCTGTGGAAGGTCTTATCCGATCCCGGTGAAATATGTGGACGCCGCCGACCAGGAGATCAAACGAATGCTGGAGAATGACATAATACGTCCAAGTAACAGTCAGTATATCAACCCGGTAGTCCCAGTGTTGGAGAAAAATGGGTCCATACGACTTTGCTTGGATGGTAGGAGGCTCAACGAGTACCTCGAAGAGGACCATGAAATGTCAGAACCGTGGACATTGCTACGAATATGTAGTGACCCCGTTTGGCCTCAAGACTTGCAGTGCAGCCTTGGTGAGAGCCTTACGAAAAATCTTGGGGGGAATGGAATCATTCGTAGTGAATTTCATCGATGACATCCTCTGTTACTCGGGTTCTTTTGAGGAACACCTTAGACACCTGTCCGTGCTCATGGGTCGATTAAGACAGCACCATTTGACCCTGAACCTGGAAAAATGCCAATTCATCAGGCAAAGGATCTAGTTTTTAGGTCACGTCCTATCCACCGAGTGGTATGGGCACTCGGCAAATTCCGCACCTATTTACTCGGGGCCAGGGTAGTTTTGTTCACCGATCACAAAGCGGTCACGTTCCTTCTGAACAGCAAGCTGTTGAGTCAGCGGCTTACGCGCTGGGTGTTGGCGATCCAGGACTACAATATAGAGCTCCGTTATCGTCCGGGTAAAGAAAACGTGCCCGCGGATGTCATGAGCCGACTCGAGGGGAACGACTGGGCGAAGGTTGACGCGAGCGAAACACGCATCCCTATTTTGGCTACATGGGCCCGCAACTTGTGTAAAGAGTTAACGGTTGCACTTCGTGGGCTGCCGGAGGTACAACGGCGCGACCAGAGGTTACTCTCAATCATCGAATGATGTAGCAGTGCAACCGGTGTTCCACCCCCGGGTTACTTTATGCGGGAAGGGCTATTATTTCAAGTAAACAAGGAAGGAATATCTCGACCGGTCATCCCTAACACGATCGGCCAACTTTTAGTCGGCGAGGTGCATGAGGCGTTTGCGCACGTGGGGAGAGAGAAGACGATTAGCATAATATCTAGGGATTTTTACGTACCAAAGTTGCACAGCATCACGCGGAAACTCGTAGCGGCATGCGACCTCTGTCAAAGGGTAAAGTTTCCTACCCATGCAACGCGTATTCATCCCGAGACAATAATTCCGCGACACCCGTTAGACTTGCTCTTCATAGATTACTATGGCCCTCTACCCGCATCGAGGGGTGGTGTTAAGCACATTCTCGTCATCGAGGATCTGTTCACGAAGTTCGTTAAATTGTATCCGGTTAAGAGACCAACGGCCTCGGTCACCGTGTCTCGCGTGTTCAATCGATTCACGCCAGTATATGGATTCCCGAAAAGAATCATCACCGATCACGGGACGCAGTTCACCTCCAGGGAATGGACCAGTACCTTGAAGAGAGCACGGGATTGCCCACGCGCTATCTGCCATCAGACACCCCCAAAGCAACCCGGTGGAGAGGGTGAATCGAGAAATCGGCAGGATCCTCCGCACTGTGGTTGCCGACGCTCACGCATCCTGGGCTAGATGGGTGGACGTTATTGAGACGTGCTGCAACGAAGTCACCCATGATAGCACCGGATTCACGCCGGTGGGACTGCTGCTGAAGATCAAGCCCACCCGTCCATGGGCGAAGTGGCTGCCAGAAGGTGGCAATTCGAGGGACACGACCTGCGGTGACAAGGTCACACTCGAACTCGCCCTCCGGAACATGGAAAGGAAAGCCATCAGACGCTGCGCAAGGGCAAATCGGGGAAGAATGTCGAGCGGGTACGAGATCGGTGATCGTGTCTTGCTCAAAAGCAACCCCGCGTCAAACGCGACGGATCGAGAGATTGCAAAATTCTTCCACCTCTACGAAGGGCCATACGTCATCGTGCGTCAAAAAGCACCAGCCACATACGTGATTGCAGACGCACAATCATGGCGCGTGCGAGGCACGTTCCACGCTTCGTCACTCAAGCCGTACCGCGAGCCTGACAAGGACCACCGAAATCAAAACAACGATCGTCCACAAGCCGCGAGCAGTCATCGGGGAGCTCCGGAGGGAGACCCCCCCCCCCCCCCTCCAAGGATGTGCCGCTCATTAAGACATAGGGTGGTATCGACAATACGACGAGCACCATTAGTACTTCAATACCATGGCAAGCGCGAGGACGAACACGAGCTGCGGGTGCCAGACGTACGCGAGTTGGGCCATGATCAGCCGCCCTACACAGACCGGCATGGACCTGCGATTCCAAGTAGCAAAGCCGAACATCGGAAAAATCATTCAAGCAAGGCCCTGGGTGACGAGCACGCGGACTCGGAGATTCTGCAGGGGAGTGGCGACGCAAGCGACGGCGAGGAGAGCCACCCGGTCGGTGCAGACGCCCCACACGGGTCCAAAGAACCAGCAATCGGCCTCCGGGCGGCACAGCGCGCAGAAACGAGCTCCGGGTTCCCCCGAACTCCCCGTGAACCAGCCTGACATGTCCAGCACGTCCGTGAACCGCACTGGGCCCACTTTAAGACACTGGATCCCCTATGACCCACCACTGGAGGTGCTGAGGCTGAATCCATTCGACCTTGGGCTTATGCAGCCGGAAGGAGGAGAAGAAGGGAAGATATCCAAAGCTCAGGATGAGGCCGAAGCAGTCCTCAACACATTGCTCCCTTCGACGTCTAGGAGCCGTGAGGAGCACACCTCAACCTTGGACATGAAATTCAACGCAGAGGATCTGGTGGGACGGACCGAGCAGCTCATCAGGGGGCTGCTGGGTTGAAGATGCGCGAAGTGATCAGAAACAATGATGCGAATCGATGTGTCTTCTTCCTTCTCATACTTTTCTTTTCTTTTTCTTCTTTTTTTTCTTTTCCATTTCAATTGTGAATGAACGTGATCGTGAGAAACAACGAGTGTGCGACGGCATCTCCCCCCCCCCCCCCTGTTTTACCGATAAGGCGAGCCTTTTTAATTTAACTAGAAGTTGTTAAGATCACAGTCTTCCCCATTTCGCGGGATACTGTGATCTTGAAAAAGGGGAGGGGGGTGATGTAACCGGGCTAATTGTGCGGCACGCGGGATCAAGGTGTGCTGAGCGATACGCCGGCGCGAGAGCCGAGCTTGTATGTGCGTGTGTGGCGCGACGCCCCTCTCCATCGATGCCATGGACGCGCGCGCATCGATCCCTTCCCAGATTCCGATCGAAGGAGATCGATGCGCGCCCGAAATTCGGCACTCTGTGTTTGGAAGCGAACGAAACCTGTAGGAAGCTGGCTGCTCATTAAACGAAAACGCTACCGATCCAGTTGATCAACCCGATCCGGCCGCGAAGGCAAACCGACCTCGCCGCCACTAGCTTGTAGACGCCTCAAACCGAGGAGCCCCGAGTGCAAACCGCGCCGCGGCACTGTTTCATACGCAGCGGCGTTTCTCAGCGTTCCGCCCGTGACCACGCAGCAGTCCAGCATTTCCAGTTTCAACTCCATCATTTTCGGCCGGCAATCAACCGTGTATCCTTTAAATAACTGTCCACAAGAGGGACAGCTCGCCGGGTGACAACGGGCGACGAACGAGCGCTCCGCGTCATCTATTGTAGTTGGTTGTGACCTGCTTGGGGGCATAGATCGCCTATCGGTCGTTTGACCTCCTCCCGGTTTACCGGAGGCGAGATCTCGATCGGTTTCGGCGGTGCGCGAATAAACGGCCGGACGATATTCCATCCTATCGGATGGTCCCTCCTCGGGCGTAGCTTACCCAGTAATCTGGCTATGTGCGTCTGAGTAAGGTAGTCCTCAGTCGTCGGTACGCGTCATCACGCCAAGTTGTCAGGCGATTCATCATATCAAGCTACTCTTCCAGACATGGAGTTCGGGAAAGCATTCAGATAAATTTCAATTACGCGCGAACGGTTTGACGAGCCACCGCGATCACAAAGCCGCGCGGCAATAGCGAGGGCACGCGGTAGCCCACAATATTGTAACGATCGCGTCCTTGCCCGGTTGTGTCTACCCGTAGCGAGCGCAGCGGTTTCTTATACGAATTTCAAATAAACACACGATTTCAGTAATACGGCACCAATTGAATTACCAAACGAACACGTTCCTTTCTGCCATCCAGTGCCTGGAAGCACGAACCTACTATACGGCCAGATTGTGGAGTAATCGGGCGATCTGGTCGTCTTAGAATCATCGTTAGGAAAATACAAAAATACACCCGGTTACACCTCCGATTACACTTTCCTATGTAAATGGCGTGAGTGGAATTAGTATTTCATTGGCTACTTAAATTATGCTAAGACCAATGAATATTAGAAAGATGGCCACAGAAGAGGGGACAGCAAAAATTTGGGAATTCCCAGATTCATTGTCTTCCGAGTCGCTGTCGCTGGCCCGCACCTTTGTTCATGGCCATATCTGGTAGCGGTTGTCGAAGGCCCGAACATTTCGACGAGGCGTTATAAAAAATCTACCTGGGGGCCGTCATAAACGTAACTGCATAGGCCGCTCGCGACGCGACAGTAACATTGATCTTTCTTTTGTCTATGTGTATATATAAATAAGTAAACGTGTCTATTTGTGCGCTTGTTCCTTTTATGCGCTTATTAAATTCGCGTATTCCACAATAAATTCTGACAATAACGAAAGACATCTGCCCCTCTTTAAAGTAATCGACAAGTACGTGCTAATGCACGTTGTGAATTTTTCCACGTTGTGAACATTCCTTTCCTAGATAAACCGTAGAATAAAAACATAGAAAATTCAAGCGGCTTTCAGTGAGTGCCTCCGTTAAACTAGAAATAAACTGTATACACACAGAACTAGTAATATACATGGATTTGTGTAAGTCTTCAACTAAACACTGTACTGAGCCGATTGTTAAAAAAGGCTTAAGTTGTTTGAAAGTTCTCTCGGAAACGTCGATTTTACGATATGTCATGGTTATTGAGTAAGACGGTAATAAAACTAGTATGCTAACTGCTGGCTAGATCTAAGAAGATCTTATTCTCAAAAATAACCTATGTCACGTCTGTGTCATAAACCCCACGTGTTAGTTCCTTCGGTACGGATAAATGACATCGCAATACAAGGCTTTTAAGGCTAACTAAAATAATTAAAAAACAATCTGATTCTACACATAAATGAAGTCAATGTGGATATAGGCGCAAGTAAAATTTAAGAGTCTCTATGCACTATTGTTTTAAAGAGGTAGAGGCGCCAATTGCCTCACTCGCATAACATCGTCTGACTGCTCGCATAACATCGTCTTCTCCTGTATGTACCTCTTCGACACGATCAATATCCCACTGTAGTGGTGGAAGATGGTTTTCCTTCACACGACTACGACGGTACACCTGGTGATGATGTGCGAACCCTTGGTCCATCTTTAGCGCACATTAAGTTAATTAATGTAATTTTTATACCATCGGGTCTAGAGATCCTGCTTGAGCCTTTGGATATGGTGCCAGTTCGATAATCAATTCGATCTCGGTGGAGCTCGGTCTTCGACGAAAATCGATCTCGGACAAACTCGTCAAAGACGAGACACCAATCAAAAAATGACCAGGATGGAGAGCTATGGGATCATTTGGGTTGGAAGATAAGGTAATCAATGGCCGGTAATTGGGGATGGTTTCAACTTCAACGGCAAAGGTGTTAAATTGCTCGAATGTGAACAGTTCTTCTCATTTATTGTCTGCACGGAGGAAATTAGTGCCATTGTCTATTATGTCAGATTCCTGTTCGGAAATTTTTTCAAGGCCGTGATGGTCATATCGCTGACTACCCCTAGGTGGACTGCTTCGTTAAGATGCATACAAATATCGCGACGAATACCTTTATTTGAGTTCCGTTACGAAACCGCAGTTCCTTTACGTAGAACGGACCGCAGTAGTTGACGCCGCAGTTGTATAACGGTCAGTGCCTAGTGACCCAGGTGGTGCCGCAGGTAGATTTCCCATCCGGTATTCGACCGTTGGTAGATTAGTTCGAACACATTTTCGCATAATTTTTGTAGTCGTGTTCCTTCCATCGATGGGCCAATATGTTTGGCGTGCATCGTATAGTGTTGCGATGATGCCTGGATGATAATTTTCCACGTGAACGTCGCGGATTATTAAATCAGTCACGCGGTGATCCCTTGGTAGGAACATTGAGTGCTTCTGGGCGAATGTAATGCAGAATTTTAGAGGCGACCTGTCACGCTTAGGATGCCTCCCTTGTCGAATATAGTGATCTAAGTTTATTTTCCTTACGTAATTCTCTGGAGTTTAGGTTTCTGTTGTCTTGTGTAAATGTGTACGGACCGGACGATGCGGAAGCTGGCTTCTTGCAATTCTGCGATTTCCTTGCAATGATTTCCACTGTACCGTCGAATGCTGACGTCCGATCGGCCGCTTCGTGGATCTGCTTGATGAAATCTCAACGACGATTTGAGTGTTCGTAGAAGAGAGTCTTGGTGTCACCGTTCCGTCGGGTGTTGCATCCAAGCGGCAGCTTCGTGGTCTCCAAACTATCCAAATGCCGTAGGTTCTGTTCGTCGTCGGCTCCGCTACCTGTTTCTGATCGGTAGGCTGCTTCTTGTTCGTTGTCGTCGTTAGTAACCGCAATTTTCTGCTAATTCGTTTGTCATGAGCCTTGCGATTGAGTACGTGTCAACTAGCGTTCGGCACGGAATTGGTTGTTGTTCGAAACAGAATCTGTTTGGTTCCTTTTTGCCAAGTCTCCGAGTTACACCGTCGAGTTACGTGTTTCGATTCGCTTCGGTTTCGTTTTCTGTTCCGCATTGTTGTGAAGCCAAGTGTAAACATTTGAAAACAACCTCGACCTTGGGCATTTCGGTACCCATCAAGGTGCGTTCTCTTCCCATATGCGACACTGCAATGCTTGTTAATAAATCGTTTGCGATTTGCTCCTATGTTCGGTCGAGAGCTTGCAACGATCGGAGATGCAATTGCATAGCATTTACTAGATCACGAAGGGACCCGGACGATTCGTCGAGCATCGTTGGCGTGTCTCGAAGAAACGCGGTGTGACGGAGAATGAGAGCCCGCTTACTGTCATAAATTTTGATTAAGTGTTTCCAAGCGGGTTCATAGTTTTCCTCGCTGATTGAGTACGCTTAAATGGCGGATGCTGCTCTTCCGGAGAGTGAAAGACGCAAAAAATTTAATTTTTGAATGTCATTTAGCCCCACATGAGAATGAATCATTGTGGTGAATGCGTCCTTGCAAGTGGCACATTTCTCGATGTAACCATCGAATTTTGTGAGATCGATTTTGCGGTATTTTAACGGATTGTCCTATCGACGATTCGGACGATGTAGGTGAATCTCGCGTTCTGTTGTCGTTCGGTCGCGTGCGATTGTTTAAATCTTCGACCGGTTGCAAAGTAGTGACCGCGCTAGCTATTACATCGTCGAAAGTATTAATTACAATAGTCCGCTCGACTTAATTTGCGTCGAAATCTTCTGTGAGGCTCAATTCGTCGTGAACATTGTTAAATTCTTCAAATTGTTTTAAAATGCTTCCTATACGTTCGCGAAATTTGACGCGTTCGCTGTCTGAATCCTGGTATGTGTCTATATGGTAAGTTAAAACGGTAAGTTGCGCTTTGAACGAACGACGTTTATATTTACATCTTGGTTAACAATTCCCGTTGCCATTGTGGTACGAAGGAGGGTTATGTTGGAGGAGAGTCACGTAAAGAAGGAAATAATTTTTGGGAGTTCATTGGTATCAATGACGAGCCCACCTTGTTGCGATACCATGAGATGGCGGTGATGTCTTCGGTCCGAACGCTACCGTTGACAGTGCTTCGATTTCCAGTGCAAGGAGGCTGCTCGATTTACCCAACGCCTCATGTAGGGTGATATCTGCGTCTGCCGAACAGGTGTTTCAATCTTCGTTGTTGGATTGACCATTACTGTTGCTTTTCACGAATTGGCCACGCCCGAGTTGTTGTTCTTATTGTATGTCCATAGATCGCAGATCCCGTTCGAAGGACCAAAAATGTATATCGGGCTATTCCGATATGTGGCACGTTGTGTAGAGGATATGAATCTACGGACTAAATTATGTTGTGACTCTCGTTCAGTTGTAGTCTTCCTGGGTGCAGGATGATTTTAAGAGTTGTGTACAGTTCGTGCCGATGATTGAGAATCAAGTACAGTTCGCGTCGATGGTTTAGAATGCGTTATCCTGGTCTCCAATCATCGTTGAACCAGGAAGATCATGTCGCCATGTGGACGTTTCTGTTTGTGGGGGTACCCTTGAGAACTTCCGTTTCGATATGAGAGAAGTGCAACGATTGCTTTGCCGAACGCTGCATTTTCACAATCAGAGACTTCTTGAAATTTGACTTCGATTTTACGACACGTCATGGTTATTGAGGAAGACAGTAATGAAACTAGTATGCTAACTGCTCGCCAAATGTAAAAATGTCTTATTCTCAAAAATAACCTGTGCCACGACCGTGTCATAAACCCCATCAACAGAAACCCCACGTGTCAGTTCCTTCGGTACGGAACATGCTGCCCCCGTTGATCGATACGATCGATCAATGAGATCGAAATACAAGGCTTTAAGGCCAACTAACATAATTAACAAACGATCTCATTGTACACATAAATGAAGTCGATGTGGATATAGGCGTAAGCAAAGTTTAAGAGTCTCTATGCACTATTGTTGAAAAGAGGTAGAGGCGTCAATTGCCTCACGTTGCGTTTGTAGGGCCCCTTTTGTGGTTCGCACGGTGACTGCTCGGATAACATCGTCTTCTCCTTCTTCTCGGTACGGAACGATATTCAGCGAAGTAATACAAATTATATAGGGCAGTGGATTGCAATAAATAAGTATACTTAAAAGAGTGACTCACAAGATACTTGTGATTACAACGACGAATGACAAGATTCTGGTTAGACTTCCTATATCCTCCCAACGTTTACAAAAAAATAGTACAATATTGGGGCCGCCAAATAGAAAGAGTCACTCGGGGTTGAGACGATGGAGATGGATCGAAAGTGTGACGGCAATAACGGTGACCCAGTGCAAATTACGAGAAATGGACTGCCGACGCCCACTATCGTCTCGTGTGGGTTTAGGCAACGTCAAGTGCCATTGAGAACAAAACGACCATGCTAACTTTTCCAGGAAAATCAGCCGATACCCTTCAGCCGTAATATAATAGAGTCGTAAAGTAATAAAATTGTCAGAGAAACACTAAACAGACTTTAAAAAATAGCAACGACCACAGCGATCGCAGCCTAAACCCAAAAGAAAATATGAGATGGGTTCGCCATATATGTTCGAAGTAGGGCGATTGTACTCCGATAAGCAAACCAAAACTTAAATCTAATACCCATCGATAACAAAGTATGTAAAACCCGACATACTGTAAATAAAGGAGCCACTCATTGAGCTTGCTTGAACGAAACAACATCTGTTTATTTCGTAGTCGTATATTTTAAGTAGCGCGTTGATATTCTCTGCGGAAATATTCAATGTTCACAATCTTGCATAAATTCTTTTGATTTCATTGACTTCCGGATAATTTAAGAAATTATTACTTGCTTCGTGCACACCGCGAGTTTTCTTACACTAATTATTAATTTTCGCGTCTACGGTGCAGAGAGGGTGAAGAGTCATTCGTTATTATTTGGATATTGATACGGTCCCGTGACACGTTCAAGTAGTACAATTATTGGAACAGCGGATATTGGTATTATGGGACGTGTGTTTAGGATAGCCTAAAATCTCAGTGATCAGCGCATAAAACTGTTCGGAAGTATGTATTGGGTTGGGGAATAAGTTCGTAGCGTTTTTTTATTTTCTCTTATTTTACATCGACTTGTTGCTGTTTGACAAAGTGCGTCATATTTATTCAATAGAGCTGTCTCTGCTCTACAAAACTGTGCTAATTTTTTTTTAGTCATTTAATTCGTTATTATTTTTGAGGCTGTAGCGATATATGTTCGGCAACCAAAATAACAATTCGAGCCGCGTACGCTTGAAGATGTCAAGATTTTGGCGAAAAAAATATTCCTTGACGTTTGCTAGTACGTAAATTACCTTATTCCTTTATTTATTTTTTTTATTACTTTCACGTGTACGGCAGAGCTAGCCGATGAATGTCGCTGGCCGCGTGCCGCTACCCGGCCAAGCAGGCCAGAGGGATATCTCTAAATGGAACGATAATGACGAATAGAAGAGAAATACCTTTCATAATGAAATCACCAAGATTAAGGATTGGGCAAAATCCCAAATAAACGGTACCAAGCGGATGAGCGAGTCGCGAAATCTATGCGAACCGTAAAGGGTTAAAATGGTTAAATTCTATGCAATACAATTGTAAAAAATGTTTATTTGATTTAACTTTTTGTTATATCTGATGTTGATTAGTGCCGGGGCTCTGTATATGTTAGAGCGATAAATTAGAAACGAGATACGGGACAATCAGCCCGGTTACAAACCATGACATGACACGGGCGTTGAAGAAATTATTTTCTGCGTTGAGGACCAAATGGAGGAAAGTACATAGGACGGAGCAAAGGTTATTTTCAAAATTTGAAACATGGTTCAACAAATTGATAGTTTTTCGAGTACCCTTCGCATCTATCAGCAACGAAGCCATTAATAAAAGCGGCCGCCCTTCTTCGGAATTCGACGATTCAAGCGACAGAACGAAGCGACGAAGAACTGAATCAATTTGTTCGAACAACATTTCGCAAATTCTTGCATATGCGACCCAGATGAGCCTCCGAGCGGTTGGATGCTTGAACGTATCCAAAATTGTTAAGGAGGTAAGCTGCAGTCGTGACAGAGCTGACGAATATGTGCAGTCATTGAAATTGAAAAAAGAAACAACACTGACTGGTGATGCAATAAATAAAGAAAATAAGCTCTCTAATAGCCAGTATTTGGGAATACGAGTGACAAGCAAGGAGAATAATTGTTTATTATACCCAGCTTATGATAAGATATTAGAATCTAAGCCTCAATTTGCAGGCTTTGCTTAATCATACCGCGGAATGGTTAATATTTATTCAAAGCAATGTAATTTCGACATTAACCCCACAAGACCTAAAAGGTATCAAAAAGATTTGCAAATGGGGATGCGATAGATCGATCAGCTGTCCACAGTACATATAAACAATCGTTTACAAATGCCATAATGTCGGATGAACACATTTTTTTGACATCATTGGTACCGCTGCAGCTTATAACCACAAACAATGAGACTAGGGAAGAAATAGTCATTTGGAAAAACCCAAGACCCTCATCCCTACGATTTTGCTGGCCAATCAAGACTGAATTTTTACATGAAACTGCGGAGACTGTAAGAAGCGAAGTGGCTAACATTGAAAATCAAATCGCAAGTTTGGCACTATACTCATCAATTCTAGATGGGAAGGAAATTTATATAGAGCACAACCTGTATTTGACGATGGTTGGTGGAAAAGTGTGCAACGCAGTTGCACATGTAGCATCGGCCCAACGTTGCTTTTTATGCCAGGCCACGTCCAAAGATTTTAATAATATAGATTTTATTTTAAAACAAGAGGTTAGAGAAGATAATGTTAAATTCGGGCCATCCACGCTACATGCCTGGATCCGGTTTTTGAAGTACTGCCTGCACTAGTCTTATAGATTAGGCATGAAGGGTCTCCGCTTCGAATTAGGAATACTGGTAGATCAACCGAAGCAAGGATTTGGCAGCACAAATGATGGTAATGTTCTTCTTCTTATTAATATTATGTGAAGCTTATTGTAATTCTACAGTTGAATAGTATCATTAATAAAAATACAATTATCATTTTATCCACAGGTAACACTGCTCGTCGATTTTTTCAAAGTCATGCAGTATCTGCGCAGATAACCGGGATAAATGAAAATTTAATTACACAATTCTATATAATATTGCAAGTAATCTCAAGCGGTCACGAGATTGACTGTGAAAAATTCCAAATTTATATTTTGAAGACAGCGAAATTGTTTGTTGAATTGTATCCATGGTACTACATGCCAACAACGGTGCATAAGATATTAATACTGGAGCAACCATCATTTCATCATCGATTCTACCGATTGGAACGATGTCGGAGGATGCGCTGGTAGCGTTAAATAAATACCTCAAGAGGTTCCGTGAGGATTTCGCAAGGAAATCGTCTAGAAATAAAACGATGGAGGACGATTTCTATCGATTGTTAATAAATTCTGATCCGCACATTTCTACCGTTAGAAAGGTACCACCAAAAAAAATGAGAAACTTTTACAAAGAGGCCACAGAATTGTTAGCAGCACCAAATATTTATCAAATACGAACAAGCGATGCGTGCAGAGTTGATTCTGAATGCTCAGACAGCGACTAAAAAATAATTGTTTTATTGTATATTATAATACTTGTTTTATGGACTTCCGTTTCCGGTAGCGAATATAGCTGAAGTGTTAGTGGAAGGTGTGGTTGGGGAGCGGAGATTGTGAAGATAGGGAGTGTTATAGTGGAGAGAGAGGTAGCTGAAGGAGTAGGGAAAGGGCAAGTGGAGTTAGGTGAAAGAGGAAAAAGGGCAGGAGTAAGGGAAAAAAGAGATAGAAAGGAAGATAGGTGGGCGGGATTTGGAGGTTAGGCGAGAGATAGAGACAGTGGCAGAGACGGTGGCAAAGACAGCGACGCCGAGTGGTGAAAAGAAGAAGTTCGGAGAAAGAGAACAAGCGGGGACGCGGGAATTTTAAAAAATTGAAAAGGGAAAAGAGAGTTAGATAGGAGAAAGACGGAATGAAGGGAGATAAGAAGACGGTAGAGAATGAGGGGGAGAAGGGACAGGAGAAAGAGGGGAAAGGGGAGGAGAAGAGGAAGGTAGGAAGACCAAAAATGGTAGAGAAAATGATGAGGGAAAGGGCGAATAGTTTACCACTGTTAGAGGCTTTCAAGAGAGGAGAGAAGAGAAAAGAGACGGAGACAGAGATCTTCAGGAAAAGTCCAAAGGTACAGAGGTCGCCGGAAAGAGAGGAAGAAGGAGGGCTGAACGAGATATTAAGGGAGGTGAGGGGAGGTTTTAAGGAAGTGAAAAGGGAATTAAGGGAGGTGAAGGAAGGTAGAGAAGAGATGAGGGAATGGATGGAGGAAATGGGAAAGAGAATGTACAGGATGGAGAAGAGGATTGGGGATATTGAGAAGGGTAGGGCAAAGGAGGACTGTTCGATTCCGACAAGGTAAATTCGATGACTTCTCCTTACTCAGGGTCGCTCTTAAGAACAACCATTAAAAGACAGTCAGCTGCAAACCAGCTGTTAAAATATTGTAAATCACGCCTTTTTCCGATGAGTAAACCTTCACCGTTCCGAGAAAAAGCTAAATCTCGAGTTGCCGCACTCAAGAACCTCGATGATTTAAGTCAAAGATACCAGAAGAGTGTTACAAATCAATCCGCACAACCTTCACGCCGGGGACCGCTCGTGAGGTACTTGATGGTCCCGGAATCAGACGCAGAGGGCCGTATGGTCCCCATAAACAACGGCTAAGATTTCATTGCGTGCGTCCCATGCGCTAAGACATAGGTTTACTATCAATCGACACCAAGGGATAAATTTTCCCCCAAAACAGGCCCTGAGTGGGAGAAACGCGTCGTCGACTTCGGAACCCTGGAGAACGGCACCAGGACAGAACATATCGAGAGACCGTCGAGCGAACATTAAAAAACGCGCAGAATCATTATTCAGACGGATCAGACCAAAGAACTTTGTAAACGCGCCTCTTATTAACGCTACATTCAAACGCGCCTTTTACCTTCCGCTACATCCACTGTTTCGGGACAATCAATCACCCAATGTTAAATCGGCTGGTGATCGCGGTGTAAATATTCTACAATAAACACATAAGTAGACTAAACGTCTTGCCTCATTTACACCACATTCAGTATAAAAAAACACCCAACTATAAAGCCCTAACATATTAGGAGCACAAATTAGTTCGGTCTGTTTTCAAAAGATAGCTCTAACTGTTATGACTGTTTCATAGTGACAACTGATTTCAATTGTTTCTGAGAGATTAGATATCTGCCAATAACATTCAGTTTATATTGCTTTGACTTTCATTTAATACACCTGTTTTTTACTCTGTTGAATATGTCAAGTTTTGTGTTAACTAAGCAGCATTTGCGGGAGATTTTAGTTTTCTGCTTTAATTGGAAGAAAAGTGCAGCTGAATGGGAATGATTCACAAGCAAGGCAATTGGGTGGCGTATGGCAATTGGGTACGATCGGAGACATGACAAAGTCATTCTTCTCCATGATAACACTCGGCCTCATGTCGCAAAAGTTGTAAAAAATTATTTCGAAACGCTCAAGTGGGATATTTTACCGCAGCCGCCGTACTCGCCGGACATTGCTCCTTCTGATTACTGGTTGTTCCGGCAGATGCAGCACGATTTGGCAGGTCACAGAATCACTTCTTTCGCAGAAATCGAAAGTTGGTTTGTAACTTGGATCGCCTCAAAAGACGAGATATTTTTTTGAGATGGAATTCGAAAATTGTCTGAGAGGTGGGGAAAAGTAGTAAACAGCGACGGACAATACTTTCATTAATCTGTTAATTCATTTTGTTCTCGAAATAAATGCATTTTCCACCACAAAAGAACGGACCGAACTAATTTGTACTCGCAATAAAGAGGCACAAACACTAACTACAGATTCTGTACTTACATAACTCAAAAAGATAAAAAAAATCAACCCCCAAGAAATTAAAGATTACTGGTGGTTCAAATAAAACGCGGATCCGTCATAACATTAGTAAATAAAATATAAAGAAAACAATAAATAATAATAATAAGAACTGTAAAATAATAATGACATCCCCAATTATCCCCCCACCCTCCTGATACCTCAGCCCACTTCACTACTAACCCCCCACTCAAGAACCTGCCCCCTAGATAATAATATAGCTCCTAAGTTAGACATAAGACAATGTAAATACTGTATATAGATAGCATATTTAAAAAAATCTTTCATATGGTAGCGCAATTTTTCCTAATAGCCTAACTCAGTCTTTTAGGCGCAATTAAATAAATAATTACTAAACACTGTCAACCTCACTGAGCAAACTAAAATTAAGCAAGGGATACCTACAATTATAGCTACAACTAAGTTATGACCAAGTTTACAAGAGCCATCACGGCGATTAAACTGTAACTGTAAATAACCATGTAAGTTTTTTATTCATTTTGTAACATTCAATCTGTATATCGTTGGCTGCAAAATAAAATGATGTTTATAAAAAAAAAACCGTTGCAAAGAACCGATTCTCGTCCCATTCTCGTTCGGTCCGCCGTCGTGTCAACACGTGTCGACAGTGCGACGAAAAGCAAACATAACCTTAACAACCACGTGGTGTTGCTAAACTACGGCACGGCAAACAGAACAATAGGAAATAATGACACTGAAGCCCAAACGGCAAATCAAGAGTACAGTTTCAAACTGGTAATAGATTCAATCCGCAAGCGTAAATGGGATAATACCATCGACATGACCGGGAATAAGAAATTTATAAGAACTTAGGTACAAACCTCCAACAAGTTCACTCCATTATATGACATGGAAATCGACAACAAGGTCAGTAATAATGTTTAATTATCGAATAAAACGCGTTAATTTCGATAGGATATTAACAGAAACGCGGAATCTAAAAATAAGATTTTAAGATTAAAAAATAGATATAAAATCAGGGGATCTGGTTTTGGTTCAAAATCCTCGCCTTCCCCCCCAATCAATGGGAGATGGGAAGGATTAAGGAGGTTTATCCAAGGAGTGACGGACTTGTGCGGGTGGTCAAAGTACGCACTGCCAAGTCCAGTTATACACGTCCGATTACAAGGATGTGTAAACTCCCCCTGGAAACGCTGCCTTAGGATTGTGCGGCGACCTGTCATGAGACAAAGGTTCGCGCAGCAAAACAATCCGCGCGGTAACGCGAGTCGAGTAGGAGAAATTTAAAAATAAGGGGAAAGCAGCGAGGTAGAAAAAATACGTCCTGCTATACCCCCTCCATTTCTCCCTCGAACTATCAAGGAGCGAAACGCCTGGGCACCTGATCGGCACTGATCAGTTTTAAAAAGGACAGCCAACATGGAACAAGCACTACAAACCTTGACCATAGCGGAGCCAAGCCAAGTCGCCCAGAAGGCACCGGAGACTGGAGAGGAGCGAACGACTCCTCCACAGCCACTGCCGACCACCAGTCAACCAGCTCCAACTCTAGCATAAATAGAGTTAAATTTTGGTGCGGAACCGTTCACAGTCCCGGCGCTAGCCCCCAACAAAAAGGGTGGCTTCCGCGCCAAGACACCAAAGGGCAGGTACCGTCTCGTCTGGGATAAAGACGGGACGCTGGTGAGCGTCACCCGGATTGCGGAAGGGCCTAAGAAGTCGGCGACCCCCCCCCCCCCCCGGATACGCGGGATAAACGGTCCGCGCCGCCGACTAGCCAGACTCCTCCACCAAAAAGGGCCAAGCAGGAGAGAACTGCAACCGCGGAATCGGCGGTACAGATGGTCCAGTTGGGAGCTGCCCTGCAACAGCTTTTAAAACAAAAGAATAGGTAAGACAGAAAATTTAATTTTTCTCTCTTCATCTCGAAATCTCTTCTCTCACTCTCGATCGACGAACTGGTAAATAGTTCTAGTCGGTTGAACGCGTTTCTTCCTGAAATTAACGCGCCTCCTGGTTATTGCACGAGTCGTGCAAGGGGGGCGGTATGTTTAATTATCGAATAAAACGCGTTAATTTCGATAGGATATTAGCAGAAACGCGGAATCTAAAAATAAGATTCTAAGATTTAAAAAGCCGAAGTTTTTCTAAGGATATTTACAGGGCTCGGTCACCGCTGTCGATGTGTCCTCGATACGGTGACTGATAGGCCCAGAAAAACTTCGATGATAAAGCCGTTGGTATAAACAGGGGACACCTTGCAACGGACAAAGGCAAATTCTGCGGCACGTTCGAATTTGCTTTAATCAAAAAACGGAGTTGAGAGAGAGAAAAGAACGGCAGTTGGAACGGCGA
>NW_027589707.1:0-25000 GCF_028453695.1 Augochlora pura
TTCAGTTAAATCTCACTCAGGTTAAGAAAAGTGCCATTTATCCATTTGGACCTTGCGGATAATAGCCTAAGTGGCCAGACAAATCCCGGAACATCCGTTGAGATGTTATCAACGCGAGATCCGATAAAAACATTCGTTGCTCGGCTCCCTTCAACGCGCGGAGGTTCAGTTTTTCTAACTCGGAGCAATTTTTCTCGCCGCGCAACTTCAGTTGTTAAATTGTTCGTTAAGTTCCGGGCGTCGCGCGTCGGATCGTTAAGGGAGCAGGTTGCGCCGGTAAGGGCCCTGGAACGAATTAATATGGGAAGTGGTCGTATTTTTAACGGATTTCAATTACGAGCCGCCGAGATCCCAGAAAATTGTCAAACTTCCAGGAAACTCCTTGCCATCCCTCTATTTGCTGCCGTACTAAAATCTCGGCTAAGTTTCTCCGCCTATCGCCTACCCCTTCCCAGGACCGTAGATCAGTTACTGCCGGGCTTACAAATTCCCGCACCCGTACAACCAATCGAATTCGAACCCAAAGGGGTAAACAGACTCCTGATTACAAACATTCGGAGGCGATTGCTGCTCCAGATTCTCAAGATCATCACCGATTCCTGTTTCATGGTGCGCCATCAGAACGTCGCAACGTTGACCCGTATGAATCAAGCTCGATGCATTAACCAATATTAACCCTTTGCAGTCGAAGCCACTTTAACTGTACATCTGAAGTAAAATTCCTGGCTCTTAGGATTTCCATTCTGTGTAACGGAGTGCACTTTTATGCATACGAAATTGATTCTTATCACTTGTACCAATAGTTTCACTATTTAACAATTTTTTTTTAAACTTTATATAAAAATTATCTTGAAACGTGATGGATCAATTTCAGTGGTGTCATCACTCGAGTGCAAAGGGTTAATATAGAAGTGCATTGTTAGGTGTTTGTAAACTGAGTCCAATTTCTTGGTCATAAGGCTAAAATAAATAAATAAATAAATAAATAAATATATATCTTAGTTATTAAAGAAATGAATACTTATCAAAAATCAAGTACTTTTGGGACAATAATAAAGTTTGACATTTTTTGATACGCTTGCTGCACATGCTTCACATATCCAAATATATATGCATATATATATATATACACAAGAGACAAATTACGATATGTTTTACAAATAAATTTGTATCGTGACTTTCGGCAGGCCCTGTATACGAGGTATCGATTTCTCGCGGATATACATCGCACGAGATGCTCTTCTTGCCTCGCTGTATTTCGTATTCGCCGGATTCGGCGCGCGGCTGCTTCGAAATTCGAATTCAGATGCCGAGTGAAAATAAGAAGGCCGTCCGATTGATTTATACTTGGCATATTTATGTGCTCCTCGGCCGTGAATTCTGGGACACGGGCGGATTTAAATTAAAAGCAACACGGTTCGATGCACCTGAATAATATTACCGCAAATATTTCTTGGTAGGAAAAATCTGTCACACGTTACGCGTCGGCCGTTGAATTCGAGGGCGTGTCCCTTTGCACAATTTGCGACATTGCCGGACAAATCGGACACTTTTCATTATGTTATATAGATTACAGTAACTTAACTAACTTAACTCTGCAATGTTCTCGTAACTTTTACGACAATTCATTATCGCTTCTGCGATATGAATATTTTGAAATAAACATTTTTACTTACTTATTTAAGCAATGTTCGTGATTGTAATATTTTAGTAATATTTTATTCGCTTAATAGTGTACTAGGGAAATTAATTTTATATATAATACGACCTATGTGTATTACACAGTCTGTAATATAAAATACCAGTTATTACTACTACTAACATTACAATTTGTACAATTTTCGCAGACCATAGTAATGTAGAGATTTTCATTCCATTACTAAAATTCATCCTCTTTATCTTCCGAAATTCAGACTCCACTGAAAAGTTTCTTTATCCACATTAGTATGCTAGGAACTATGATTAAAGGAAGAACGATACAAAAGATCGTAACATAAAATAGTTTAAAATGAATTTGACGGAACTCAGACTTCAAGCATGTATCTACAAAACTACAGTTTCCCAAGAAATTAAAACGTTAAATGAGAAATTTTAGTCTTTTTCATCGTCTTATTTTTTATACAACCCTTATCCCTGCATATATAATACAATATAATAGAGTAAAATTAAGAAAGCATAGAAGAAAGAGAGAATTGTAAGATAATGAGAGAAAAGATAAGGGTGGTCGTTTCGAAATATTAATCCTTCTAATAATTATATCAACGTCATGTATAATAAATAAAAATAATACTATTTTCATTGCATGCAACAAAGTGCAGTTTTATACGTACTAAATTGATTCTTGCGACTCGTAGCAACAGTTTTGCTGCTCAACAATTTTTTAAATCTAAACTTTATTGTTATAAAAATGATTTTTTAACATAATAGAGCAATTTTCGTGGTGTCTCAGAATCACCATTCGAGTGGAAAGGGTTAATCCAACGTGGCGCATCACACTCGGCTCAGTTTGGCGTAGAGTATATCAAGGAGGGATTTAATTTAATTTCGTCGCCGGAAAAAAAGTTCACGAAATAGCCGGGCCAGTTTTCCATCACGCCGGAAACGAGATCCGTCCCAGCGGAAGGAACGGTGATCCGTCTTCGAATAACCATAATTACCCCTTGGTCCGACGAACACCGGGAATCCCCTCTCTCCCAGACGTCTAGATAAACTGCACGGGCCGACGCGACGGTATACTCGGTCGGGGGCGCATTCTTCTTGCCAGAAGCGTCGCCGCTCTCTCTCTCTCTCTCTCTCTCTCTCTCTCTCTCTCTCTCTCTCTCTCTCTCTCTCTCTCTCTCTCTCTCTCTGTTCGCCGCTCCGTTTGGGATTCCGTTCCGTGCAATTTGGACGGGCGGGCTGCGGCCGTCCCTGGAAACTTGATAATGCGCGCGACACAGGGTGAAAAGGACAAGGGAGGATCAGGAGTGGCACGGTTAACGTGGCAAAGAGAGCGACGCGGGTCGCTTGGCTGCCGCCGCTGGAAGCTTACCATGAAAAATGCCCGGATGATCCGCGGCCGCCGGAGAAAAATTATATCATAAGCTGTCCGTCGCATACGTGCCTTTATACAGAGTGTCCAGTTTCAAACGAAATGCTCGGAATATCTTGAAAAATGTGGGGCGATGTGAAAGAATCGTGGGGATCTAAATTTTACGGCAGCGAGAAGAAGGTTATTTGATCTTGGAATACCTTGCGAGAGCTGTTACCTAATGTTTGAATGGAACCCGCATTTCTTGTCGATCACGCTTGTAGTTGGCAGCGGCACATGCTCGCGACTTTCGTATAATTTCGTTGCCGTGGTATATAGCCTTCCATCTTTGACTCGATGTCGTCATTAGCGTTATTGATGTAGAACTTGCGAGAGGGAAGCGGGCGGCTAGGAGAACTCAAATGCAGACATTTCTGCGAGATAGAGATTGTCGCGATTAATTTTATAAAGCGGGTTTGTTGTTTTAACAGATTCAACTTGTTACTGTCTTCATTTTGCGTGATAATTAAAATTTTGTCCTCAATAGTTACCTCTAAAAATGCAGAATGAAAAATGTGTGATCGCACTCTTTAAGATATTTACTCTGTTCGAAATTAGATCCATCGTATAGTTTCAAATGAAAAATTCCGATTGTGAAATGAAATTATAATTCCGCGTACACGTTTGCGAATGTCTCCCGGGCCAGGTAGTTCCATGGTAATTAGCGATGGAATCCCGAGATAATGAGTAGAAATGTTTATTCCCCCGAGATAGAATTAACATCTACTACTGCTTCTTCCCGCGTAAAAGTTTCCGCACCTCCATTCTTGTAATCTTCCTTCGAGACAGTAATATATTAACGTATTGCGGTCACAGAAAAAAGCGGCTCTTTTTATCCAAACCTTTTATTTCCAACGTCGATGGGCTTGCCAACGAGATTGCACTGTCTGTTGACTTTGTTGCAAATGTGTTAGTGATATCGCTTGCTTGCGACGATATTAATGTTAATTTTTGACTCGTCGCTATGAAAATATGGCAGCGTGGTCGTCAAACAATTATGAAAATCTTGTTTACTCGTCTTTAGAATTGTGTCAGTAGAGTGACGCGAATGTTATTCTTCCCGATTTGCATGAGACTGTACTGTATTTTACCAATATGCGAACGCTGCTTGTGACCTAATTATGCTTGCCAACACGCATATGCGCGCGGACCTGTTCCAGGAGCATTATTCACCTCGTGCATACATTTTGTTAACAAAGTAGCGTCTAAATATATTCAAATCCAATTTTTTAACTTAGAATACACATTTCCTCGTGTTGCGACACTTTCAGGCATTTCTTTCTACTAGTCTGTTAATGTAAATGCGTGTTGGAGGGTCCCAATTAACCCCTTGCACTACGATGCCTTTCACGCTGCGTTGGTTATCATTTATTTATCTATAATATTTTTCTTAATAGGGCCAGATAATGTTTGTTTATTTTATTGTCTTTATTCATTTGTATTTGTATACTTTTATAACAGAAGAATCAAATTTGATTTCGATTTAAAGGAGATTAATAATATTCATATCTAGTCAAGCTTTCATGAAGTCTTTGTCACGAGTCTGACTCATTATTATAGTGAAAGGGGTTAACAAGACTATGTTCTACTTCATTGAGACACTGATCAAAAAATAACGTACCGCGTGGACGCACCGTGGCTCGCGATTGGCGTATAAAAACGATCGAGGCGGTTCGGAGAGAAGCGTCAGGATTCGGCGGCGAGTTCACGAAAACTGTCAAAGAAACGTCGATACGTTTCACCAGCGGATAACCGCAATCTCGCGCCCTAGGACCCGGCAAACCGCGCGGCTCGAATATTCGATTAAAAAGAAAGGGGGCGCATGGAAACGCGCGTGACTGACAGTTCTCGACGCTCGGAGGTTCGCCTCGTTTGTCCAAACATTTCGCGGCCGATGCGACGGGACCGCGCGCCCCGAAATGGATTTCACTGTTATGTATCGATAATAGCGGAGAGGTGTACTCGTAACTATTTTATTGGACCAATTCCGGCGCGTCGTAACGGGTGACAACTCGCTGGCCAGTCCTCCGCCGGTATCCTCGGTTCTGACGGGATTGTCGCCGCGATAACACCGAGTTATCGAAACCAAACTGTTAAGAGAGATCATCTCTTGAAATGTTGCGACGCAGTGCCAACTCCCGTCGATTGGTTTTCGAGCTAGTTTATTAACCCTTTGCGCTCGATGCTATTTTACATAATTTATTACAGAGCGCATGAAATTCAACCTGTTGGCACGTATGGTACTTGCCCTTTTATCGGCTGATTGACTAGGAGCGAATTTAATGATGTCAAAATTATTTGGAAACACGGTGTAACAATTTGTAATATCGCCTCAGTGTCGCTAATGTAGTACAAAGCGTTGATTTTACAGGCTTTATTATATTATTTTGAAAATTAATAATTTTCGCGTAATAATGTCTACGAGCACTGTTGACTAGTATATTGTTAAACATGGAAATTGACTCCGATTTATTTTGATTTATAAAAAATTATTTAACCAGCGAAATAAATTCGATGACAGATGACTGGCCCCAAGCATATTTTCTTTCTTCGCTATTGATAGTTTTCGTGGTCTTGATCCACTTGATCGTAATATTTTTTCGCCCAGGCGGAGATGAAGGTTCTGAACTCCTGCAGCAAACTTATCCTAGTGGAATGGATCTAGATCTGGTGCAATGTGATGCTACTTTTTCTTTCCTTTTGGCAAGAAAACGCGGATGCACTTTCCACCTTGGGAAATTTATACTTCTACCAGGAAAGTTGCAAAAGTGACAGGCGGAGATTTTTATGCAATTTTAGTAATGTAGAATTCTCGAAGAAATTGGTATGAAATCTTTTCCATGCGCATGGTTAAGTCAGAGTCACTTTTTAATGTTGAAAATAGTTTTCTATTGTTTCAGGTGAATATCATCGCGTTGCCTTAGCAAACGCATTATGAATGATCAATTATAATATACTATTAATATATACTATTATATACGTATACTATAATATATTATATTATTATTAAAAGTATAGACATATGAATAAAAATTGAAAAGTCAAGATACACGATCCTGAAAAATCTTTTAACATCTGTTACATTCAAATCTGTTCTCTTATCTGATCTGTTATCATCGTAAATATAATTCTTACATCTAAATAAATAATTGTGAAACCTTATTCATACATACATTAATACTATGACAGTATATATAAAACTCGATCTTTATAACAACCTATTAAATAAATTCAATGCAACTAATTTAGTTTATACTCATTTATCCCAGTTCAAACCCTTCAGGAAACATTGTATCCATCGCGAAGAACATTTGAAAAATTCACCTCCAAAAGGGATCGATACAGAGAGTCCTCTATTTGTTCCGGGTAATAAAATAGTCGGGCAGCTTTGCTCCATCACGGTGTTCGTTGATTAATTGGCCGACCCGGTTCGGCGAGTCGGGCGAACCTCGGAATCAAGGATTCGTCAGTGCCGGACGCTGATTCCGTCGTAGGGCCGAAGGATCCAAGGCGGATGATAAAAATGGATTCAATGGCTCGACGGGATTAACCCGATTTCAGGGCTGCGACGTGGCCGCCCGTTTCGTTCGGCCATTCAATTTAGTTTCACGCAAATACCGGGGGCTGCCGGCGTGTGGGAGGCCTGGGATCGGCCGGCCCCGAGTGAAATTGTGTTTGCATTTCCCTTTTGGCCCGCGCTCGAAACGGGCCAGTTTCCTTGGACATGCATACGGATGGCGAAATTTTCGTCGAGTCATTCGCCCCGGGGGGCTTGGACTTGTTATTTGTCCGCGCCCAAACTCCCCCACCCCACCCCGATTCCCTCCGAGAAATTGAAAACGTTTAATTCGGCGCGAACCTCTCGCCGTCTTCGTTCTACCATCGTCGGGAATGTTTCATTCAATGCGATCTCGATGCTTGCAGAAAAGCCGGCTATTATCGCCGTGGTCGTCTCCGCGAGGTACCACTCTTTTCATCAGGTGAGAAACGTTTCTTGTTGCTTAGGGAGGCTTTCAGCGGGCGACGACGAACGTCGAATCGGATCAGTCGCTTTTCTCCTCGGACGTATTTTAGAAAATGCGCTACGGGAATCGCGGCGAAAAATATTCACAGAAAGGAAACCATTTACGGTTTTAATGGCTCTTTAATATACTTTCATTAACTCTTCAACTTTCAGACCAGCATTTTAAAAAATTTCATGACGAAGTCCTTTGTTTAATTTAAGCGAAGTCGAAAATTAACACCTTTGCACTCGAGTGGCAACTCTGAGGCGGCGCTGAAAATTACTACAGTATTTTTAATAGAATATTCATGTTATTAAATTTGTGTGCTAGATAAATTTGTCTAATAATAGAAGTTTTTTATAAGCATACACTTTCCATCTCACATGTATCGAATAAAAAGAATTATTTTAAATGGAAATATAGGGCGTTAAAAAATACACAATCTGTCTAATTAGTAGACCAATTAACATTTCATAACCTCAAATTTTTAGCTTCGATTATTGTCTTACATATAGTATATTTTTCTAGGTTAAGAAATGCAAACAAAAAATATATGTATAACTATCGCATTATTATAATCATGATAATAAAAGGAAAATTATTTTCGTTATTATTTATTGCTAGCATAAGTTTATAACATTGTTTGAAGGATCAACAATATTCCAGCCAGTCGACTATATCATATTTTTAAGTGTAATTATATTGTCGGTAGAAAGAATTGTACAACATAGATTAATCGTCTGGAATAAATTAATTCGGTACAGAGTACTGAATTAATTGAGCACTGTCTATTCAAGATAAAACATAATCCGTCCTACAGACATTTGATGCTCTGCAAAATCCCCGAGTACTGTGGTTTCATTAATTCCATAACTCGGGAACTTCTGCTTTCATGGTTTATCGTGGACCGCGCTAAGGAAGACAAAGAAGTTGATTAAGCTTGTAACAGCTTCATTAAAAAAGAGCCACGCTTTAAACTCCAGTTCCCGTCTCACCTCTCCCGTATTTTTCCGGCGACTACGTGCCCTCTCGGAATTTTTCGAAACTTTTGTGTTTAGCTGCTATTTCTGCCGCTCGTACTTGTACATCTGACAAGTAATAAAATAAACCGGCATGCTTCGAAACATAGTTGCTACTTGGCTGGTGTTTCTTTGGGGAAATTCTTGAGCACGGTGTTCGTTGGATTCTTTAATGGAAAGTATGGAAAATAACCGGTAACAATGGCGAAATTAATAAACGTTCAGATAATATGGTTATGGAGGTAATTTCAGTGTATAAGTTGAAATATTCCGTTTCTCGCATAATTTTATAATACGATGTTTTTGTTAAATATATTTCGAAACTGTTGAAAATTCACAAGTAAAGTAAAAAATGTATATAATTTTTTATATATTATGTATATAATCTTTTGCTTTTCAACACAATTCTTTTAAATTGAATTCCCACGAAACTATAGACTATACATATGTACAAGTATAGTATAATGATACATCAGAATTATTCCGCAATTTTAGTCGTCGCCAGAGTTTATATTAATTGAACTTCTAAATTCGCTAATTTCGCCAACCGTTCGCCGTTGTCCCGCATTGTTCGAGCGAACAATTCGCGAGCGCAGTACATACTCCGTAAACTTAGTTTCAGCCGTAATGCAGCCCGCTCGCGACGGATCTCTTGATCTTCCGGGATTTGCTTCATAGCTGTGCGCCTCCCATCGCGCAATCAACGCATACCAGCAGCCGGCGATTGTGCAGAGGCTCGGGCGGAAGTGTTATCGGAATCACGTTGCGATAAGTACGTCGATCAGAAACGGTATCGCGATTTATATCATCGCGGGGACGGGCAGAGGCGCGCGAACTCTGCCGAGCCACACACACAGTTCACCCTCCGCGATAAATCGATATCCGGACATCGTACGTCAAACGATAATTATCAAAGATGGTACACACTGGCTCGGCTTGTTTTCCTTTGAGAAGATCCGAGCGGAAGTTCCTCGAATCTAGGCCACACCGTTGATAGGTGTTTAACGTCTGTCGGATGCGACGCGAGCAATTTCTCTACGTTGTGACAAAGCAAATTGAGGATTATGACCGTTCCCAAGATACGCTATGTCGGATCCTGTGCTGCAATGGCTACGACCTGCAAAAATACGTAATAGAGTGATGACACGTGCTTGGACAAACGTCACGTGTGTAGGAGAAAATGAGTCGACCGATCGGATACATCAGGAGTGGGATTCGAACGCTAATCCTCCGCTTGCCACGTGAATTTATGTTGTGTTCCCGATCGTGGAAATGAGTGCAACACTTATTTATTTTAAGAGGGGTTTTATTATAAGTTTTCGACGTGTGGTGAGGTCTGATCGCAGCAACTGAGAAGAAAATGGTACGTCAAGGGGTTAATATTCACTCAGCCTGTCTCACGGCCGCTGTCGCCACGTTTTATCGTTGCGTACGGAGCTTCGACGAATTGATTCTTTCTTCTGAGACGTTTTCTGGCACGGCGGACTTCATCGGTTAAGATATATCGCTAGCCTGCCCGCGGACATATCCAATTGCGAAACAATCATGAAGCGCGCGAACCGTGCCAGTGTTACGGCGCGCGCCAGTTAACAGGCTGCCAGTTTATTGGCCATTCAACAACAAGGCGGTAAATCGCTCGCGAAGTTAGGCAGTTGCAGTCGTCGGAGCTCTCCTGACCCTGCAGCCGCGCCCCGAGAGCAACGTCACCGGCTGCTATAAATTTTCTTACGATTTACGAGACGCCAACGAGACTTGGCCCCGGCATCCCCGGAGAGTACGAGTACTCTTTCCGCGGTCGAGCGAGGACAATGCGATCCTCCATCCCTTCCTCCGTTCACCTTGCCGAGGTATTATCAAGAACTTAATAATATCTTCGTCGAATGCTTTTCTGATCGAGTCCTGGTGAAAGAGACACAGAAGAACCTTTTCCCAAGAAGGAAAAACTGTAGGGCCACTGTAGTACGATTTTTACGAAGATCGGTACTTTTATACCTCGGAGGTTGCTAAATTTGAAATGAAAATAAATTTGTATTGAAAATGCAAACATTAGAATGGAAAATCAAAGTTTTAACTTATCTTGTTGCGAGTATCGATTATTTCCCGGTATTTAGCGATAATTTATAAATGGACGGAACAAGTGTAGAGGAGCATTTCTATCGTGTCCAATATATTTGACCACGCAATCCTCCAGAAAACGTTGTTTGCGTCGATTGTTATATTACCGCGGAGTCTCGTGTGATTTCCAAACAATAATCCCTACATTACACTACTACCAACTGTTAGGAACATTTAGCAATGCGCGTCGCGGCCTCGTTGATTTCGCGAAACGCTCGAATACGTGCCGACAGTGAAACATCGTTCGCTGAAGAGCGTTGTATTTAATTTTCGTTCGAAGCTGCCTCAATTTCCGGGAACGCAAGAAAATATACGGGTTTCCCGATGTAACTGTGCAACGTCTTTATAAGTCAGACGCAGGAACATCTTAATCGTCTAGTTATCGTAATTGAAAACCGATATTGCCAGGATGCCGCTGCCAACCTGATATAAGTCGACCGAACGCTGCTCGACACTTTTTCCGGCGGACGCAATTACGGGATCGTTTATTCGATTATGTTCACGATGAACGGCACGGTAATACGATTTTATCGAAGCAGCAATCAATGACCGGGGAACCGGGCGGACGGTTACGTGTTTCTACCACCACTTTGTAAACCGGTCGTTCCCTTTTCTCAAACGTGCAGCTCATGGCCGACGGAATTGATTGTATTGTATTTACCCGGGAAGAAAGTGGCAATTGAAGCGTAGGGGGCTTGTTAGAACAACTGGAACTAAGAACGTATTTAGAAAGTTCGAGATTTTGTTAGGAGGGAGACATTAGAGAATTCTAGTACATATCTGTGTTGCGACGGCAAACATTAATCTCGCTCTGGATCGCCCGTGACGAGGTGCTTCGTCTCTGCTATTCGAAACGCGAGAGCTTTTCATTCAGTGACACGCGACACTCGTCGGCCACTAGGAATCACGGTGAAATTTTTTTCAGGTAAGCGAATCATCCGCGTCTCGAGAGCCGCTTCCGGGGCGAAAATTGCGAGCAGGAGCGTAAATGCAAAGTCACGGGCGAAGCTCCTCGGTTCCGTGCAGCTGGGGCGAGAATTCGCGAAGAGTTGCAGAACAAGCCGTGCGCGCATCGCATCGCCTCGCCTCGCCTCGCCTCGCGCGGCCACATAAATTTCGATTTCTCAGCAAGTTCGCCGCGAAAAATCCGAGCGGAGTCCTCTTAGCTCATAATGGCGAGTAATGAAGACGAACGCGCCGCACGAGCTGCGACTGTGACGTTTTATGATACACAAATGCGACCGGCCGCGTCCCGTATTTCATCCTAAAAGAAGCACGCCGTCAGCTCGAGCGCCGCACCGCCGTTCATTTCTTTTTTGTTCGCGATAAAATTTATTCTTTGCGCGCGCGCATTCGCTGATATTTACGACAAAGCCTGCGGGAATGCGTGTAAACTCGAACGATTCGATTACGCGGGAATGCAAGATTAATGTTTCTCTGTGCGCGCGAGACTCCGGCGCGCGAGAGAATTCGTTCAATTTATGATCGAGGGAAGAGACTCGTTTCACGGTAGATCTGTTTCGATAAATCGATCGCTATTATGTGCCCGCGCTGAATGAAAAGCTATTAAACATTCTGACGCGGATAGGTTGAGTGTGATAGGGAATCATTGTCATACTCGTTTCAATGCGCGACGTTGTGCTTTCAACGGGACTACTGACAGCGAGATCGATACCAAGAATATCGAGACTATTCACTGACGATGTTAGCGCCACGGTGAATGAAAACGCCGAGGACTGTGCATATTGAAATCCAAGACCTGTTTCAGGTGAGCTGTCTCATAATATGTAATCTGCAGTCAGAGATTTTACGCGACGTTAGCTGGCTTAGTTGTTCGCTTTTATTAGAAGCGCATCGCTTATTCTTCTGCCACACGAAGGTACATATTCGGACATTTTTAACACAGAAAAATAGAAAACTGGACCTAGTGAATTAAATTTCTATAAAGATGGACTACCGTACTAGACAATATTTAAAAAAATCTTTTACGTGAAAAAGAACCGTGAAAAACTGACTCTGCAATCGTTGCAAAATTCGTTAATAGTTCCTAACAATGTCAACCGATTTCGATTAAATTTTCAGTATGCTGTAGACTTGCAAAATTCGTTGTTTAAATTCTCGTTCTTGGCTTAGTTAGACAAAACATACTGCATATTTTTCTATTATTCCCATTAATTAATATTCTTGAAACATATTTGTAAGATATAGTTTAATAAACTTGCCCCTTACACGGCTCAAAAGAATTCGAGTCATTTGATCTAATTTTAAAATGAATAAATCTTACACTATGTATAAAAGTATTAGTTGAGCAAAAAGTTTTCTCCCCTTGGATAAAAATGAAAAATTGATCAACGTCAAGAACACCGAATAAGCTGAAGAATAATATTTGTTCAAAATCGAGTTTATTATAATTGCTTAGAAATTATAATAATTGTTTGGAAGCGCTATATTGTAGTACGAAATTGGACGAATTTTCTGCTGAACCAAATATTAATTATATTTAGAGAGATATCTATCTGCTCCGATGGAACCAGCGCCAATACTCGTTGCGTGTCTGGAAATATATTATTATTAATAAAATAATACTGTTAGTAATATCCACGATCGCTTGATCATGTCAGATTATTTATGAAAATGCACGCCTGTTTCAAACGAACGCGTTCAAGTAAATCGAACAAGCAGTAATATCAATTATGTACGTGTCAGACAATTTGAATATTCGCTTGTTTGCGAAATAATTTAAACTGTGCGTCAAAACGTATATATAAAGTTTACTATTCGGGTCATCTGTTTTCAAGAAGCGCACTGTAGCAAGTGATAATATTAGTTGCGCGTTGCAGTATTTCTGTGGTTATTGATTCGTTTCGATTAGATGATTTATATGGAGTTCGCGATTGGATCATTTATTTTCGAGAAGCAAACTTGCTAACTAGCAGCAAGTAATAATATTTATTATGTGCTAGACTGTCATGCTTTATTAATCATACGTATAATAACGGTTATACGTCATACTACTTACTTAGATATCCACTTATCTCTATCGCAGACGTACATTGCAGCAAAATGGAGCGTGAAGTACTGACAACGTGATGGATTATTTATGTTTTGTATGCACATTTGCTCCTGCGAAAAACATTATCTTATAGATCCAGTAAAAAGATTGTTGGCATTATGATATCTCTAATATGACAATATCTTTTTCTTTTTACTTATTTAATAATTGTTTCGATAAATGTAGTTAATACTATACTGTTTTAATTAATTCTTTCTCTTAGAGATTAGAGATTTTAATTAACTTTATTTTCAGGACATGTTCTCCGGGCTTACAGGTTTACCTTACGGGCTTACCGAGCTTAATACAGGGAATAATACTATATAATTAATACGTTTGTTAAACACGCTATTTTTGTAAATGAAATAAAATCAAGGAAAAGTTAACCAAAACCATATACAAAAATTGCTATGTATGACACAAAAATATATAACTATATGAAGAAATGCGATTGCATTACATACATTTGCGATTATTTAATTTCGCAACTCTTATTTTAATATCGATGGAAAGAAGATAGAATTTCATTTCGACTTAAAAAAGAAAAGGCATTTTTATAGATAATAAAATTTGTTGAATTACTACCTGTATTACGTTACCTGTATACGTTCGTCAATTTGAGCTTGCACTTATGGATATCAAAGAGCTCCAGTGAAATAATTCATCGACGTCGAACGCGAAAGAAGAGCTCGTAATGCCAAAGGAAGTCGTTACTGAAATTTCGAGCCGCACGCCAGGAAACTTTCGCATTGGACAAAGGTCACCCAACAATGCAGCTGTCGTGACAATACGGCCCCGTCGGGAAAGTCGAACCTCGAAAAGAGATATGAAATCCGCTCGATTGGCCGTCGCACCCGATAAAACCATGCCTCGCATTGATTTCGTACGTCACCTGTTTCCCTCTCTCTCTCTCTCTCTCTCTCTCTCTCTCTCTCTCTCTCTCTCTCGCTCTCTGCCTCTCTGGCTCTCTGGCTTTCTGGCTCTCTAGCTCTGTCTCTGTTACTCTCTCCATCATTTTTTTACCCTCCGGTTCGGCGATGGCCCGGGTCACCATTTCGCCGGACGGTTCCGGAGATTTTGAAATTTCGCGTTTTATTCCGCTTCCCGCCCATTACCTATTCTGTTTCGAGCGAGCGGCTGCGAAGACGACACGCGGCTCCACATTTCCCCGTGGAAATTCACCGTTTCCACGCCCGAGCCCGCGCGCGTCATTCGGCCGATTTTTTCCGATCCCGTTATATTTTCAGCCGAGATCCAACTCGCCCCGCCGTCACCGCCGCCTGACAATTCGACAGCTCGAATTAATGGAGAAGTTTGGACGTAGAATCTGCTCGGCGAAAGCGCGGGTTCCGCTTCGAAACTCTGAGAGAGCGGTGCGAGCGGGAAGAGGGAAGCCGGAAGCCGGTGAAACGCGTAAACCAATGCTCAGAGCGTATGATTCCGCCGCGGCCGAAACTGTAAATTTAGCCCGTTCCCCTCTCTACCAGAAAACCGTCAATCTCTTGATGGTTCAACGAAAAATCATTTTCGCAGGCGGAACAAAAGCATCGATCGTTTCGACAGCGAACGCCGTGGCACGGTGAGTAGAAGTACTGAAGATATGAAAATGAATTTTCAGGGATTCTTCTTTGGTAATTCTGTCATATTTATTTTAATACATAGGTCCTACCTAAATACTTAACCCAGGTACATTTCTGTTCTATTCATTAACTTGTTAGCTGTATACACGTCACAAGAAAATGGCAATTTTATATCTTACAAGAAAAATACTTCTACGATATGGTTTAAAATATTTATAAAATATATTCACAAAAGTCGCATAGTTTAGGGTAATTCTAGAACAAATATCGACAAAACTATACTCATTGTGATCGATAAAACGCGTAACAAAATTTAACTTCAAAATAAATTCACACAGCTAAGTGGTTAACCTATAATTCTATCGGATTTATCAAAACACGCCTTTCAATTATTTCTATTTAATACTGCTTTTATCAAAGGATTTAAAGGACATTTTTTAATCATCTTTAATAATAATTATTTCTTATGAACTGTATTTTGTATGTAATAGCTTCTCATATTATTTGCATATTATTTTACAGTGACTCTTTAAGTAACTCCACCGAAGTATCCCACTTTAAATCACATGGCGTCTATTTATTAAAAAACTATCACGACGCCTCCGCGTTTACGTTGTGTGCAAATATTGACCGCTTTTCCTGGGCGAACGCACATCCGACGTTGCGTTAACGCGAAACGGTTGATTCGAATATTGAAAAATTCCAGAAATATTGAACGCGATACTCGACGAGTTCCACGACGGAACAGAAAAAAGAAGTTCGACTTTAAGTTAGAGGAAATTATTGTCCGACTATTGTTTTAATATTATTTTCCTAATTTGTCTATTAGTTTTAATCTTTGATTTTCTAGTAAAAGACATTGCCATAATATGTTATATCCGCAAGTACAACTTGGATCATCTGTTATATTTGGTTTAGCCAGTGAGTAGGCGAGGCTATAATGGCCAGATCTGCATCTGTTGATAGTTGTTATAACCTCACGTTGCAGATTTTTTCCAGTAAACCGCGGTTTCGTTCTCTTATTATTATAAAAATGTTTGAAATAATCGGTACCCTTGAATTTCCCTTCAGTGATCAAAATGTTATTGGTATTTTCGATTGCGGTAGATTTAAACATTTCTTTAAAGTTAAATCGTCTTCATATTCCGGCTACGTTTTCGGGTTTTGAAACCATCACGCGCCGTTCGATCAGCTCCGATCGCAGCGGACTGCAATTTTTAACGACCCCATTACCTTCAGGTCGTTTCAGAGCGACCGACGGTCGTACCGACGAAGATGATGGGTTCCTTTCGTTATCGACTTCGTTACAGTTCGTTATCGACTTGTCGGAAAAATACGCATGCAGATCCGCGAGAAACTCGCGGATTCCGGTGGCCGCGAGTAAAATCGTCCACGACGATCGTTCGCCCGTTTATCGGCGAATTATACAGTCCCGAACAAAACTATAACCTCGCCATTGCGGTGTTCCCGGCCGACAGGTAGCCCCGGCGATCCGATGGGAACAGGGCGAGAACGGTTTGTCGTAGTCTCAGGACGAGGAGGAACGGGTATGGGGGCGCAGGAAATTCAGCAGGCACGAAGTAAATGTCGACGATAAAAAAGTTTTATGACGCATCGACTGGCTTTGAATGTGGAATCGCAGTCACGGTTACAAAGTTTCCTTAGATGGTTCACCGAGGGGGTGGTGGAGGAGGTTTCATGAGGGGGGGGGGGGGGCGAAAGTGGACAGGATTTCAGCTTCGATCTCCCATATCGTTTATTTTAATGCGGTGTTCGTTACTGAAATTGTGACGCGCTTACGTTGCTTTCTTGCCTGGATCGCTCGCCGCGATACGTTTCAGGATCGATACCTCTATGGGAGACAAGTTATTGACTCGCATTGTTCAGGTTCATTCCCATTTTATGCATTGAAATTCAACGCGGAAAAAATGCTTAAGAGAATCGGGTGTGGCTGGGTTGCACGCATCGCAATGTGTTGGGGCGTCACGGCGTCGATCAGTAATAGCGACGAACTATGACGCTATAGAAGTGGACTGTATTAAAATGTGGACTTGGAATTTCACTCACTTTATTATTTAGCTTACTATAATACACTTTGCTCTCAGGTTTAGAATTCTACACTAATTCGTGATCTATGTTCTACTCGTTTCTGTGGTCTGAATGTTTCTATAGTCGAAATGTTTCTACTATTTTGACGTCGTACGAGCTTTTAGGAAAGCTCGGTCCAGGAAGAAGTTGGTGGAAGTGGTAACAAATCTAAAAGGTGGGGATCGGAAGAAACTCTATGGTAGGGGTTGGTTTTCGCAACGATTGACAGGGATTTCCTCCAGGTTTGAATGAAGCGTAAAAATACATAGCTGCTCGCGGAACGGTCGCGAGCCTGCCTTGGGCCTTCAGGCCTCTGTCCGCGGAGCCCCTTTGGAAACCCCCGAGTTTTATGATGCCAGCGTTCGCTATTGAGACCGAAAACAGGAGATTGTAAACCGATTACCATGCGTCGCGCGAAATACTAAAATTACTTGATGGTTCGGTTCCTCAAAAATAGCATTTTACCATTACTAGCATCATAAACTATAATTTGTCTTCATTGTTTAAAAATCGTCCTTGGGGCCCTGTGCCCAGGACTCAACATGCCGCCCACCTTGAACGGTCACGTTCGAAATTAAGAAATTGCTCGCGTCACGCTTAATGTCTATGTGAAATGCGCTGTTCTAGATTGAAATTATAATGATCCATCGACAATGTTACTATCCTAAGCGAACTCTGGTTACACTAATACGCACGTATACATAATGAACTAAGTATTTACAAATTGCTAAGTGATTACAGCCTATTCTATAAGTTGCGCTGTTTGTACATGTCTCCTTACTTCGGGTCATCAATCGGGAGCGGGGACAATTTTTTAATGGTACGCTCGTAGATCCCCTGAGCCGTCTTGACAGTGGCGACTCTCACTATGTTGTCCCCTCCTGGACGAATGTCAATGATGCGTCCTAGCTTCCAGGTTAACGGCGGTGTGTTATCTTCCCGGATGATCACCAACGAACCCTTCTTGATCTGAATGTCATTCGAAATATGCCATTTGCTTCTGGTGTGCAGCGTCTGTAAATATTCGTTATGCCACCGGCTCCAGAAGTGCTGTTTCACTCGCTGGATGTGTTGCCATGACGAGAGTTTATTCACGGGTGTATTTCTTAAATCGTATTCTGGGAGTTGCGTTAACGAATCACCTATTAGGAAATGGCTGGGTGATAAGCAGTAAGGTCGTTCGGATCTGAGGAGAGGGGACTTAGGGGGCGGGAATTCAAAATGGCTTCTATTTCAATAATATATGTGTTCAACTGCTCGAAGGTGAACAGCTCTTTGCCTATAGTTTTGTACAAATGCCTCTTAAAGGATTTGACTGCGGCCTCCCATAATCCACCAAAGTGTGGAGAACGAGGCGGAGAAAAGTGCCAATTAATTCCTTGGTCTGATAAAAAACGATCAATTTTACTATTGTGCTCGTTGGAGCTGAGAAATCTCTGAATTGCTACAATTTCGTTTTTGGTGCCTACAAAATTTGTCCCGTTATCCGAGTAGATGTTCACAGCCTTCCCTCTTCTTGCAAAAAATCGTTTAAATGCTCCTAAGCAAGATTCAGTAGTAAGGTCTGTCGTGAGTTCTAAATGAACGGCTTTGGTCGCGAAGCATACAAAAATTACTACGTACGCTTTGATTTTGTTGCGATTGCGAACCTTTTTCTCTTTTATAAAAAATGGACCACCATAATCTACGCCTACGTTTTGAAATGGTCGTGCCCGGGTGACTCTATCCTTGGGTAAGTCGCCCATTACATACGTTGGAATTTTTGGTGCTACTCTAAAACACTTTACACATTTGTGTATGATGGTCTTTGTAATTCTCTTTCCATCTATCGGCCAATAGCTTTGCCGGACGGCATTTAGTGTTGCCTGCGTACCTGCATGCCAGTGACGTAAGTGCTCACTTTCAACTATCAAATTTGTAATGTGGTGCCTATGGGGCAATAACAATGGGTGCTTTTGATCGTAGCTTAATGGGGCATGTTTTAACCGACCTCCTACTCGTAGAAGGTTGTCCTGATCGAGAAATGGGTTTAAATTTAATATTCTGCTCCTTTTGGGCATTGCTGCTTTTCGTTTCAAACAGTCAATTTCCACCGAAAATGCTTCTAACTGGGCTTGTCTAATGATCGTTAAATGCGCCTTACGAATTTCCATAGTTGATAAATTACCCGTAAGTCTAATTTTTTCTCTACAGTTATGAATGAATCGCTTTATGTAAGCTACAACTCTATTTAGTCGCGCAATAGAAGAGTAACGCGTTAACAGGTCGTTCGTCACGTCTTGTGCAAGGAACGTTATATGATTTTTCCGTTCGAGAATTTCTCCTTGCGGGAGGTCCACTTGCGGCCAATGAGATTCGTCTAGAGAGAGCCACGCCGGACCGCTTAGCCATATGTTATTATTTATAAATGTGGATGCCAATTGTCCGCGAGAGATATAATCTGCTGGATTTTCATGTCCTGGTACATGCATCCAGTTACAAGGGTCCGCGGCTGTTTGAATTTCATTGACTCTATTGGCTACAAAAGTTTTCAACAGATGTGGAGCCGTCTTAATCCACTGCAATACAATAGTTGAATCTGACCAAAATCTAATCGAGTCAAAGGTTATATTTGACAAAGTCTTCGCTACCTCCTTGTATAAACGTATTAATAGCCTAGCCGCGCAAAGCTCTAAACGCGGTAATGATATAGTCTTAAGGGGGGCTACTTTGGATTTCGCGCATAATAGAGAGACCTGTACACTACCTGAGTGGTCAAGGGTACGAATGTATATGCAGGCACCGTAGGCCCTTTCACTGGCATCGCAATAGCCGTGAAGTTGTATTTCTCGTGAGTTTTCTAGCATTGTTCTCCGAGGGCACGAAAAATTGTCTAAGTGAGCCAGCTCATTTCTGGTCTCTAACCATACCTGGGCTATATCCTGGGGAATAGGTTGATCCCAAGTGACCTTCGACTTCCAAATATCCTGCATAATTATTTTTGCGCGTATAATTACGGGACCGAGAAGTCCAAGGGGATCGAATAATTGCGCTATTTGAGATAAAACTAGTCGCTTAGTGAGTCTAATTCTGCTAAAGGGGTTTACTGCGTAAGTTATGGAATCACTGGATGGATTCCAAAAAACTCCGAGTGTTTTTTTTGTTTGACTGAGATCTAAGCATAATGCTTGTTGATCGTTGTGGTCCTTTAAGTCGCTAATCAACTTATGATTATTTGAGGCCCATTGACGTAGATGGAAGCCCCCTAATTTAGCTAATGCAATCAACTCATTGCGTAAGCTGATTGCTTCATTAAGCGTAGATGCGCCGGTAAGCAAATCATCGACATAGAAGTCTTCCTTAAAAATTCGCGACGCATTTGGAAATTTATTACGTTCGTCTTCAGCTAGTTGCTGCAGACATCGTACCGCTAAAAAGGGAGCCGAAGCAGTTCCATACGTGACTGTATTCAATTGAAATGTTTGTATTGATTCTTCTTTCGAATCGCGCCATAAGATTTTTTGAAATTTCGCATCATCAGGATGCATTTTAATTTGTCTAAACATTTTTTCTATGTCGGCCGTTAGGACGAACATGTGCAAGCGAAATCGTATTAAAATAGCCCATAAATTATCCTGAATGGTGGGACCGACCAAAAGGGCGTCATTTAAAGATATGCCCGAGGAGGATTTTGCCGAAGCGTCGAAAACTACTCTGACCTTGGTAGTGGAACTGCACTCTTTTATTACCGCGTGGTGCGGCAGGTAAAAATCCTTGCCATCTTGCGCCTCGCTGACCTTTGCCATGTGGCCTAATGCTAGGTATTCCGACAGGAATTTTTTGTATTGTATAAAAAGATCAAGATCTTTGCCGAATTTGCGTTCGAGTGAATAGAATCTCTTGAGAGCAAGCTCTCGAGATTCGCCTATGAAATTCTTCTTTTCGTTAAATGGCAAGCGTACGATATAGCGTCCATGTACATCGCGAACTGTATTTTCAACGAAGTGATTTTCACATGCCCGTTCTTCGCTGGACAAAAATTTGCTCTCTGCAATCTCTTCTATCTCCCAAAATTTTGTCAGCGCATTGTCTAACGAGGATACGTGAAGCGATCGCGGAGGTTTCCCTTTTGATAATAGCTCCTGTTTGGTTGCGGTTCCCGTAACTATCCAACCTACTAACGTTTCTTGTATTGTAATATTTTGTTCACAAAGTTTGATCTGCCCCGAACATAATAGTGCGAAAAACAGTTGATTCCCGAGAATTGCATCTATTGGGCCCGGAATATCGAAATCGGGATCAGCTAACTTTATGTTGGTCGGAATCTCAATCTCGGTACGTTTTACCTGGCGCGCAGGTAGCAGCCCGGTGATGGAAGGGAGCGTCAGTAAAGTTACCGTCTCTTTGAATTGAGTGGTGCGCGATTTGATTATGGTGCTGACCAGGTATTTGACGCGTGTCTCGATATTAGCAATGCCGCCTACCGACGAATCTATTTCTCGTTTCCTTAATTGCAATTTATCGGCCAGTTTTTCGGTTATTAAGTTCGTTTGCGAACCGCTGTCTAACAGCACGCGACAATTGTGTTCACCTTTATTGCGAGCTACAAAGGTGACGATTGCTGTTCCTAATAACACTTCGTTACCGCGATTAACAGCAAAGGCTCTCGAAGTTTGTGGCGTGGGTGAAGGGGTGGTGGCTCTATCAATCTCTGATTGGCTATTGGTTTCCCTTTCTGAAATATGTAACAGCGTGTGATGCCTTTTACCGCATTTTTTGCAGTTACTTGATCTACAATGAGCGACTATGTGACCGCTCCGCAAACAATTGATACATAATTTTCCCCTTTTAATAATGGCTAAACGGTCTCTAGGAGCTGCCTCTAAAAGTTTCGGACAACTGCTAACAAAATGTTCGCCCTTGCAAATGTTGCACGTAATGCGCGAATTATTCGTCACGAAAATCTGCCCTACATGACGTTGTTTCTCGCGTGAGCGCGTTACTATCTGAGGCTGATGATTTGGACGAGTAAGCATGTTGTCTATTTCGTCTCCACGCGCGTGCTTATTTATAAATTCTATAAGCTGTCCAAATTGCGGCAATTCATGATTTTCTAATGTTCGATCCCAAGCTCTACGAGTATTCCTGTCTAACTTGTTACTAATTATATAGACTAAAAATGTGCTCCAATGTTGCACAGGTTGCTCTAAAGCCTTTAGAGCATTTACGTGCACTTCGGCTTGCTCAGCTAACACACGCAATCTGTCCGGGGAATCTACCTTAACGTCTGGTAATTCTAGTAAAGACTTCAAATGTGCATGCACGATTTGCCGACGTTTGTTGCAACGTTTCTGTAACAATTCCCAAGCAACTATGTAATTCTCCTCTGATGCAGTCAACGAGGTGATCACCGACGCTATTTCTCCACGTAAGGCGTTTTTGAGCAAATGAAATTTCTGCACGGCCGGTAGATCTTCGTTCTGGTGGACAAGCGAGTCAAAGGTGTCGCGAAAACTATTCCATTCTAATGGGTTGCCGTCGAATGGCTTAATTTGAATCTGCGGTAATAAAGCGCTAGCTTGTGTCACCTTTATCGTGCTTGGGGATTCTGTTGCACTTCTAATCGCGAGATTGGATCTATGTGTACTTCTCAATGAAGTTCTGTGTAAATTTATTTTACACACGATTGCAAAATGGTGCTTTTCAAAGGCGTCTCTTTCCGCGTCATGATTTGAGGACAGGTCCTCGCCTTCTATATCAAATTGCGTTTCTTCGTACGCACTAACAAGGTGATCTAGTCTGGTGGTAAGGGATTCGAGTGAATTTAGGGTTAAATTTTCTGCCGATTCGAGAGACGTTTCTAAACGCGTTACTTGCGCTTTGATGGAACCACGCTTCCTTTTCAAAGTTTTCAAAAGTTGTGATTCGCTACCTTCCGTTGCCATTTTGATTGAAATAGAATATGACAGGAAGGAATTGAGAATGGACGATGATTCGTTTACTTACTCAATGACGATAAGAGATTTTGTAGGAAAGAGCCGTGATGTCACTGTTCCGTCGGGGATGCGTCCAGGCGGCAGCTTCGTGATTTCCAAACGATGTAGGTATGTGACGTGCTTGATAAATCTCAACGACGATTTGAGATTCCGTAAGTTGCAACGTCAGCGTGGGTGGCTCGATTGTAGAATTTTTGACCTTGCGAGAGTTGTATTCTTTGGAGCGCTTTGGTGTCACTGTTCCGTCGGCGGTTGCGTCCAAACGGCAGCCTCGTAGTCTCCAAAATATCCAAATGGCGAAGGTGCGTGTCGTGCTTGGTGGAATCCTCGAATTAGGATCACCAATTGAAACCAAAAGCTAAATACCAGCTTGAGAAATCCAAGAACTAACTATGTGCGCAGCAAATCCGGCTCGAAGGACCAAATGTTGGGGCGTCACGGCGTCGATCAGTAATAGCGACGAACTATGACGCTATAGAAGTGGACTGTATTAAAATGTGGACTTGGAATTTCACTCACTTTATTATTTAGCTTACTATAATACACTTTGCTCTCAGGTTTAGAATTCTACACTAATTCGTGATCTATGTTCTACTCGTTTCTGTGGTCTGAATGTTTCTATAGTCGAAATGTTTCTACTATTTTGACGTCGTACGAGCTTTTAGGAAAGCTCGGTCCAGGAAGAAGTTGGTGGAAGTGGTAACAAATCTAAAAGGTGGGGATCGGAAGAAACTCTATGGTAGGGGTTGGTTTTCGCAACGATTGACAGGGATTTCCTCCAGGTTTGAATGAAGCGTAAAAATACATAGCTGCTCGCGGAACGGTCGCGAGCCTGCCTTGGGCCTTCAGGCCTCTGTCCGCGGAGCCCCTTTGGAAACCCCCGAGTTTTATGATGCCAGCGTTCGCTATTGAGACCGAAAACAGGAGATTGTAAACCGATTACCATGCGTCGCGCGAAATACTAAAATTACTTGATGGTTCGGTTCCTCAAAAATAGCATTTTACCATTACTAGCATCATAAACTATAATTTGTCTTCATTGTTTAAAAATCGTCCTTGGGGCCCTGTGCCCAGGACTCAACACAATGCTTTTATGGTAGTTGACATTCATGTGCTCTTATTTTACAAATTCAAGAAATCAGATTCAATAATTATTGTTTTCTTTCGTTACTTTCCCTTTTTTGCTATTACAATTCCTTTTTTATAATTTCTTTTGGAAACGAGAGTTAAGTATGTTGGTGTAGCTAAAAATTTTTAGACATTATATTAATATACAATATTAATATACAAATTATGTTAGAACGTGATAGGATAATTTCTGTGGTGTCTCAGAGTCACCACTCGAGTGCGAAAGGTTAAATATCTTTCGCGATTAACAATATAAATAAAATGAAACTAGAAACGAAAATTTAACGTTGAAGTTTTTACGACCGTATGTAAAGTGAAGGTAAAGTGTTAAAATAGATCGAAATGCATTCGCGACACATCGAAAGATTATATTACGTGTTAGCGTAAAAGATGCTTCGAGTGACCAGAGATCGACCATATTCGCCGACCCGAGCTCCGACTCGGTTCTAGCTGTAATTTCCAGGTTTCTTCCGGGCCGGCCACTTCGACTCGAAGCCGACACTTCCTGGCTGGAGAATGTCCTCAATTCCCTTCATCTCGCAGTATCATCTCGCCGACCCCTCGGTCTGGCCGAAGAAAGACGGAAGAAGAGGAGCACACGGTTTTAAGCACACCCGTCGTACCGGGAGTAGCACTTCTTGTCGACCATAACGAACGTGTCGAGGATCGTAAAAGTGATGCCACTACAATTTACGTTGTCTCGACGGTGTCGACGTCCGACGAGAGGACGCCCCGGCGGAACTGCGACCGAAGAAACTCGTCGCCGCGTGCACGATTCCGCGCGACAGCACACGCCGGGCGCGTATAATCGGCCGGCACAGCGTCCGGTTACCTGAACCAGAATTCAATTCCGTAGTCCATTGATCTCGGACACCGAATCAGAGCGAGGGAACCAAAGGCCAGCTGTCTTATCATTTCGGACACGGGATTCGACGAGACATCTGTCCCCTCAGGCTCGCACGCGAGAGG
>NW_027589708.1:0-15018 GCF_028453695.1 Augochlora pura
GATAGTGGCGCCACTGGTGGCGAGAAATAGAAGCTCGCGTTGCCTGGATACCAAATAACTTCAGGTGTGAAGTAAGTGAAGCAAGTAGTAACGTGCATTGCTAAGTCTGTCATAAATTATCGTTTGCTAAAACGTACAATCGTTTATATGGACCAATGAAAGTGTCAATCGATGCAGTGAGAAAACGTTCAAAATGATAGCCAAAATCGACTGTCCGAGACTGTGCAAGAAAAGGCGAATTGATTGAAAAACATCAACGTGTAAGTGAACAAAATTTCATACTCTTTTGTCTTTCGAATCAACAGGAAACTAGTATTAATTAATGAAGCGTTACGATTCCCTCGCGATTGTTTCACTTTTTTATATATCTAAACGTTAACGAAATTAAAGATTTATAAATCCTATGAAGCCAGAAGCCCGCGATTCTACTACGATTTAGCGCGTAAATTATAATAGGTAGCGCTACTGCGCAATCGCACTACGCAACCGCGATACCAACGCAAAGAAAGGAACGACATTTCACGTCTAATTTTTATCACACAAGATCAAATAGAATTTCCGAGTAGTAGGCCATTTTCGCGGGCGAATAATTTATCAATTTCGGAATATCAATTATACGAAGCGATTTCTATATATTTGAACGCAAAAGAACGCGATATGTGAATTCCGCCGAAGGGCAAAAAAGCAATACTTTAAAATTACCTATATCCTACTTTATATTAATTACATAAAGCAATTTCTAACACGCATTGTTGCTTTCTCATATAATGTAAATTGCAAAGCGTATAACCCGTTTGTATGAACCAGTTAATTGCACATATGATTATTGATAACCACTTGAATGATCTCTGATAACCACTATAACATCATATAATAGTTATAATACATATAATAATGAATAATATATAATATATATAATAATAAATAATAATAAATATATGTATATAATTTATAGTATACATGATCTTTTCTTTCGACGCGAAACAAGAACCATTAGAAACAGAAGATAAGCAGAAGTATTAAAAAACCATACATATTATTTCACCCAACTGAACAACAAGATAATCGCAACATTTTTACGCAATTACAACATAATTCAATAATTCCAAAACCCAATAATTAAACTCACGATTCACGAGAAACATTTCTCTTCGACGTTCATTTTCCAACAAAGTTGCTCCCTCCTTTATCGTCGCAATAATAAAAGCCGGTTTCCACAAAATCGAGTAAAGCGACTCGGTCGGTTACATAATGTGATAAAAATTCGAACAAATTCTTCGCCGTTGTTCGAAACGATCGGTTTTCCGGAGGGTGCTCCGGCGTCGAAGAAAACGGTCGCTGGGGTGGCGAACAGAGAGAGGCGCGCGCGCGCGCGCGTGCGGCGACGGCTGGTTTTTTCTTTGGATTGTTAGTCAATGGCGATATTCCAGAGGCGATTCAATTACCATCGAAGTTGAAGGTACTCGCGCACGATCCGGTAATTGTTGCGGTCTGCGTAGATGGCTTCAGCCGGCAATATTAGTCGGCAAGCTCGGTATATCGGCACCAGATGTAATTACATCGACGGTGCTACTACATTTCAATTTCATCAGGAGGCACTGCTGAATTACCGGTACACGGCATTTCCTGTCGTTCCCGCGGAATCTCGTATCGTCCTGTTAATCGCGGGATCGATCAATTAACGGAATCGTTTCGCCCGTCGGTGGCTTCTTTGCCGGGCGTTGCTCGATGGGAACCCTCGTCGGCCTCGTTCCGATCTACGGTGATCCTCTTATCCGGCGCCCCATCGCCGGCCGGAACCGATACCCGCCGCATTAAACAATGCGCGGAAAATGAAAAATACATAATCCCCCGAACGATCGCATTAAAAATAGTCGGGCCTCGTACTTTATACGAGAATTTTTTCCCCAGATCTAGGCCCCGGTCTCGTCACGGATCGCCGTTATCGATCCTCGACAACCGTAAAATGGTAATCCTAAATCCTCCGACGCATCGAAAAAAAGCTTCGGACCTCCTCGTTCATGATCCATTCGATTCTCCGGATTTTTATTACGTTACGGATCCAGTGCAAAATACTTCCGCGGAGAAGTCCTTCGAGATGGATTCCATCGAGCAAAGAGTATTCCGGCATTTCCTCGCGATCAATTATTAGTTTAGGAAGCGTTTGATAAATGCAGCATTGAGATGAAAGTAGAATAAATATTTGATGTATATTGTAGCTTGGGAGTTCGTTCTTTTCTGTGTCCGCTAAGCATCGGACGTCTTAAAGACGTTATGAAGGCCGCTTGAAGAATCAGACGTCGTTTTAACGTTTGAAAGAAGACGTCTTTAAGACGCTTGAAATATATCTTCGAGACGATCTTTATGTTTTGCAATGTCTTTTAATTAAATGAGGCAAGACTAATATTGTACAATGAATACTTAATTCAATTATAATATGGTATAATTGAAGTATAAGTAAGCAGTGTAATTAAATCTATTAACACAAATAAACACAAGAAAAATTATTAAATGACGACGAAATAGGACAAAAACAACGATCGTAAAACAATGCAAAAACAACGATACATCGACTACTAAATGACATGATATACTTCAGCAAGCATCAGGGAACGATTCAGACTTTATGCTGATATTTATTTCAGCTTCTCTGGATTAATGTCTTTTGGAAAATATCTTTTCAGTAGACAATGCACGGACTTGTTTAAAGGTTCGCGCATTTAATGCTGAAATGGCTGACGTTTCTGATTCTGATTTCCCTGAAACAATCGGCCCGAGAACCGAAATTCAATTAATCAATATTCGATTAACGATACAGTACTTTCAGATTGACGATTAAATTCCATTAAAGTCGTTGTCAGGATTTTTACGAATCGTCGCGACGGACAAAGGAATTCGGTGTTTGGTGGAGTGAGCATCGAGCATTAATTGAGCTGAAATAATTGAATCGCGGAAGTAATTGTAACGCTCGCTGACGCTCGATAATCGCAGTGATCCGGCGACAGTTGCATAGCCGTATAGTAATAACAATAGGAACAATGACGGTAATAGTAATAATAATAATAGCGATGATGATAATAATAATAATGATAATAGTAATAGTCGTAGCAATAAAAATAGCAGTGACAATGGCAATGACAATAGCAATAACAATGTCATTAACGATATCAAGCAAGCAATAGCACTAGCAATAATAATAAAAATAAAAATAATAATAAAAGTGAAAATAATAAAAGTAAAAATAATAATAATAATATTAATAATAGCGACAGCAATAACACTGATGACAACAATACTAGTAATAATAGCGGCAATAACGACGACAGTAACGACAGCAATGATGACGCGGGAATTATATACAGGAGTTTCGGCCGCGTCATCAAATATTAGTGGCGTCGACAGCGTTACATCAGACATCGATTAAATATTGAGCAGCGTTGTTACACGTCGACTAATCCCTTTACCGGCCCCGTTGAATTTGATTCATTCGGCGTCTCGTAAAATTTAACTTTCGATTAAACCGACGGGCCATACAACGCGATCGGCGGTTCCCGAATTTAAACGACAATAAATTCGATAGGGGACCAGAAAATAACTGTTCCGAAGTGTTAGTCCGACGCTCACCACTTTTTCGCTTCGCCCGTATTTTTTTCTGTTTTTTTTTTTCTGTTCTGCTCGTTGTAAAACTGCTAATGAATTTATTCGCGACCGATAGCGTCGTTGGCCGCAACAACGTTAAATACGAAAACGCTTTTTCACCGGCGCCGGGCGTATTTTTCCATAACTTTCCGTTAAATGTCCGCTAACAATGTGCGCGCCGGAAAATTCGGTGCGAGATTTTTCGGGAAAAGTTCTCGGCCCGGTGCACTTTCAATATTTCATTATTCAATATTTGTAGCATAGTACATAATCTCGACATAATATTTTGTTTTTAACGTAAATCTCTTGCGTAGCCAGAGCTACGTTACAAACTTGGGATCCGTATCAGACGGTCATTTGGCTATCCGGGAGTGTTCGCGTGTGTTTGTGGCTGCTGCTTTCTGTAACTATGTGGGCGGTGTAGAGATGAAGAGGCAACGTTTTGGACCAGTTCGTCGGGATTTCTTTCGGTTCCAGAATTATAAAGCTGCTCAATCCTGTCATCAAGTAGTAAGTCAATATTTAATGAAATTATTTTTCCTATTACGTAGAAATTATAGTATTTTTTCACGAGTACAGTGACCAGAGGATTGCCCGGCAATCCTCTCAGTGGTAATCTGTTTCTTAGTTGGGTAGGGTCTTTCTGCACGCCGCGATTTCTTTCAATATTTTCAATTATTCATAATTTTATTTCAAAGCTGTCAAAACAACGGTCTTTTAGATCACGCGTTTATCATAACACGAATGTTGCAAAAATTATATTGGTACAGTTATTGTACCAATACATATATTGAACAAGTTTCTTCTGATTAATCGTATTAGACATCGCATGCAGAAAGACGGTCCCCATTATATAAAATATATTTGTTAAAATTCAAAGTAGAGTTTCACTTTTCTTCTTGTTTTGATATTTTTATTAAACATACTTGTACGCATCTTGGAATTATTATTATCAATTCATGAAACGTATTTGAAGATACTTGGAAGTTATTGTTATCAAATCATTTAACGTAATTGAACATTGAAATTATTCCTATGAAATTATTATTAAACGTACTAGTTTTTTAATGAATTTCAAGTATCCCTACCCAGAAACTAATGACACATTTTAGATAGGATTTTCAGAGATTTGAGGTTCCATGCTCGTTGCTCCAATCATTTCGAGTGCTCAAGGTTACTCGGAAGGGTGCGAGCAACGGCGCATGGAACGGTATTTAAAAATTGCGACTGACAATGGCTAGCGTATCGTGCACGACGTACTTTCCACTTGTGTGTGTGTGTGTGATTAGGTAGTGGATTTTGCGTCGGTTTTTTATAATCGTAATTAACTCGAATAAAACATATTCCATTCGATCCATGTCATGCAACGTGGATCTGTATGGAATATGCAAAGAATGTTCATTCACTATTGTTATTTTTCGAGACGGTTTAATAAAAGCTCGCAAGAGTCTTGAGGAATATATCTCTATTTAAGAGATACTCTATTTAAGATGTGAAAATACTATCATTACTAGTCGATGAGAATCACGGGAACATAACTGTAAATTAATATAAAATTGCAATGATCGCTACCATTGTCAGTCGATTTCAGTAACTAACATGTACCTTAGTTGTGAATGAATGTGATCATGTTGGGGTGTCAGAGGCGTCCCGGGACGTTCTCCGCAGGGTATAGCTCCTCAGCGTATGTGTGCCGATCGTGAAGCGAATGTGTTGGTGTGATTGCTTTGCCAATTTTTAAATATAGGATTAGGTAGGCTGGGTAACTTGCCTTAACGTGTGTGTGAACTGTTAGGTAGGGCCGGGATTGGCCTTCGTTCTCTTTCGGGTAGGCCGCGATTCGCCCGACGGCGGTCAGTCACCGGTAGGGCTCAAAGGGTTCGATTCGAGCTTTATTCGAACGGTGCATGACGTTCGATACATGGCTCGAAATCGCTCTTTTGAAAATTCTCTTAGCTTCCGCGGTCGCGAACGCGTACGCGCGGGAATTAGGGTTTTCGAAACGAAACGATACCGGCTCCATTGCACCAGCAGGATTATCGGTTTCTTCCGAGACATTGTTTTTTGTTTCGGAAATGGTCGGTTTTCTACTAGCTGCGGAGCACGTGTAAGGTTCTAGGTTCATCAGGCGAATCGCCGAAGAAAGAAGAGGCTAAATGCTGAAGAGGCGTCTCCGACAAACTGTCGAGAGAAGCCACCTTATTGTCGTTACCACTTTGTCATTGTACTCGATTATTAAATAAGTAGCTGTGTAGTAGTAGTAGTATTGAACATGGACAGGGCACGTCGCCCCAACGACCAGCGCAGATGGGCACGTCCGCGATCTGCAATTAGCATTGCGAAATGACCACGCGTTGCTTTAGTCAATTTCGAACAGAGATAAAAATTACTGTTCCATATAAAATATACACGATTTCCATTACTATTGAAATAAATTCTCTAGAGCGTAGCGTTGCGAATGAAATAATCGCGATTTCATATTGTTTGGTGTGCATAGTAGATTTAACACGTTCCGCGCCGAGCTATATTTAGTTGACTCTTCATTCTGATCAATTGAAGCTTAAAAATCAATATATTATGTTTATTTATCAATTATTTTCAATATAACCATGAAGCAGACGTATTATTGATCTATTCTTTTAGTGAAAATTATTTCTTGGATTCTAACTTGCCATAAAATATTTTTTCAACGCATTGAACAGCTGTTTAAGCGTGTACCACCAATGGTACACGTGGCACGGAATGTGTTAAACATAGCATTCCGAACAAATACAATTTCGCGTTATTTTGATCAATTCTTGAGATTTCTCAAAGTCCATTCGCTTTCGAAAAGTTGTCTTTTGGATCTCTGTTCGTTGAATTAGCGTCGCGCTCATACAATCGCGTTGCAGTAGTTTGCTTTCCGACTTTTCAGACGCCCATGCTGTTGCTGCAACGAACGGCTCGGGTGGATACATCCGCGACTTTCCATAGCGTTGCGAATTAATCACGCGGTGCTTTAGTCAATTGTTTGAACAGACATTGAATTTAGCGTTGCGAACTAATCGCGTTTGGACTTGCCAATTTCCTTAGATTTTTCAAAGTCAATAAAGCAGCTGCTTCTAACAATTAATGTAATTTTTTGCATTTCTGTTCGTTGCATTAGTGTTGCGTTCAAATAGTCGCGTTGCAGTAGCTTCCCTTTCGATTTTTCAGACGCCCACGCCGTCGCCGCAACAATGGACAGGCCTCGCCGTCCCAACGAACAGCTCGGATGGGCGCATCGCGATTTTTGCATTAGAGTATTTGTCTTTGAATCAATTTCAATGTTAGCGTTGCAGTAGCCGTATTCGTTTTTCAGGGCCCATGCCGGAGCTGTAACGCTCCGCAGTGTTGCATTCGCTATGTTTTCTCAGAATCGCGAGTGGAATTAGCGATGGTTGAATTAGCGAAGCAACTGTGAAATAATTGTACAAATTCTTGAAATAGTATTTAGTGTTGCGATTGAAATCGCGTTTATCTAAACGAGATAGCCGGAGGCACCTAACCCCGCAGCGTAATACCGTGAAACACCATCTCTTTATATTATCTCGCGTGAAACGAATCCACGTGGACCGGAAATTCGCATAAATCAAGAGACGCGTGCAAAACGATTCATTTCACGCACGTATTCATTTTGTTCGAGCGACTCATAATTGATCGTAAGTTTCTAACGAAATCTACTTAACTCTGGCGTCGATAATCTATAATCTATAATATAGGTACTTTTACCTGCGCATTTCGGATCGTCAATGAGTTACCGGCGGAATCCGATTAAGTTATTCGTTATTTATAGAAAATTGAAAGCTTCCGGTAATCCCCTATTTCGAAGCGCATTTATTTTTAATTACGAACGAAATGAAAAGCTGGTCTCGTTGCAGTGATACTTGATACTGCTTTCCAACTGGCCGCGGTACTTATGAACCCATTATAATAAGCACCCGCGAATAATATTAATTTTATCGTCAGCTCTCGTTGCGTAGATGTGCATTATTCCGCAATACCGGTGACACACTTTTCGTTGAAAACCGCGATAAAACCGCGACGAAAAATCGCAGCTCAGCTTTCGATGCGTCATTGTAAAGGGGAAACTTCCCTCTAGAGGATCGCGTTGAACAGAATTTGGGAAAAAATTGTTTGAACTCTGTATAGTTGATAAAGATCGCGAAATCCCAGAAGAGAAAACAATTTCGCCTATTATGAGTTTTTTCAATTTAAAATGAGTATTTGTTGATGATAATTCCTCGGCGATAATTTAACAATTCTTAAATTATTTAATATAAGATGTTATAATTATATTTATAACATTGCAAAGTCCATTCCGAAAAATTAAAGAATTTAAGAGCTCCCATGTATCACTTTCAAGTCATTCGAGAATAAGATAGAATTATATAATTACTATAAAATATAAAACAATATTAATTATTACATGGGACTCACTGTACACTTAACTACAACAAAATCATCATCCGAAAGCGAGAAGAATTCAACGATTTCCGAACTGTCTTTAACTGCGTCTGTAAACCGCGAGATCATAAAGTGTTTCCATAGCGAGCTAAAGCCTCGTCGTTCGTTCGTTCGTTGTCAGCAGGGACCACTCTAAAACGCCACCCTAACTAAGCTATTTTTACACCGGATAGTACCGGTGTTCATCTTAAACCCGGCGGCCGATAGAATTTTTCCTTCGAGTCGAGGAGTACCGAGCAGTAAGGTCAGATAAATTTCGGCGAGTTAAGGATTCTCTTTCGCCGGTCCGGGAAAGGTAAACCAGTGGAAACTAGCGTCGAGTAAGAGGAGCAAAGTATCTCAAGATTAGCGGGGATCACGGCGGAAGCCAGCCGAGACCCTTTTTCGCCGGTCAATTTCGTCGTCCCTTCCCGAGCAGGGCGGACAGAGCAGAACCCGTGGTCTGACACTTGGAAGTTCCGCTCGAACTACGGTCCACCTTGGGCCGGGCAATCCAACGGGCCACACCGTCGCGTCGCGACGGCGAAGTGTCCCGTCGAGAAGTCTAACGTTTCGATCGAGCAGATCGTCGCACGACCAATCAGCCAATGTAACGCCTCCATCGGCCAATACGGCGGCGGTTCGATTTGGCCGAGCTCTGCGGCGTCTTTCCGGGCCAGTCTCGCTGACGCCGTCTACGACGTCGACCAACGCCCGAATATATCGACTACCAACGACACTGCGTCGCCATTCCCGACCGCTGCCTCCGGGGCCAACTTGCCGCTGCCACAACTTGGCTAATCGGGCCGAACGTCGCGCCGGTATCGAGCCCGAACTTACTCCACCGGCAGCCGAATGCAGATTGCTGCAGGACCTTCTGCCGGATGAGCAACTCGGATCTTAACCCTAGAACCCGACCCCGCGGGGTTGCTGGAGATTACGTGACATTTTTAATGTGTCTGTAAACGTGCCAATGAGTATGGAAATATTGAGATTTTTCTTGTCGTCCCATGTTTTTGATTTTGGATATAATGGTTTGATTATTAAGGTTTTGTTTTGAGATTAGAAGAATTATTGTATATTGAAATCAATGCGGCTCTAAAGTAATGAGTTTCGAGCATAAACGGGTTTTGATACTGTAAATAATATAAAGATGGTTGATAGTATAATAATAATCACAGTATTATATAATAATTCAATAATCTAATATTATAATAATATAATAATATAATAACTTACTTTACTCATCAAATCATGTTCCCGCAGGCTTATATCAGATACCCAGCACTAAATAAGCATAACAATAAAACAATATAAGATAAAAAACAAAATAAAATATACGTCCAACAAAGACATTGAAGTTACTTACGAATCGACCTAATAATAATAATGAATTTCTAACTAATATCTCAGCAAAAACCTTTTTAATCGGAGCGAAAACGTCGGCATATCGCCAAGCCCGCTTCTCCATCTCGATTATTCAACAATGTTCAATCCGACAGAAATACAGAATCGGCAAATGCGCAAGGCGATCGCTCGGTGCACGATATTCAAAGAATCCGAGATCTGACGAGCTCATGTCAGCTCCTCTCGATCCTGGCACGGGGAAAGAGAGCGGGCCGCGACGGTTCGCCGGGGATCGGATCAGTAAGTCCAACGGCACACACTAAATAAAGCATGAACTTGGTAGAGTTCGGTTCGAATTTAATGGCAAACCGCCGGACTGTCCGGTATGTGGCGCCGGCCACTTGGCAATCCGCTCGAATACGCCGCATCCTCATCCAGGAGCCGATCGGCCTGCCTATCTTCTGTTCCATCTCACAATCTCGATCCTCTCCGTTCGCCGACCGTGCCACGGCGTGTCCTCCCGCGATGGTCGTGGGAAACCACGTCCTGGCGTGACTCCAAATTGCGTGCAAAACCATCAGTGGTAAATGCGAGCGACGAATGGGCCATTCGTGCGGCGGCGGAGGTCTATCCACCGATCGACGATCGATCGATCGATCGTCAACACCATCGGCGGCGGCGTCGCCGCTCTGCGGCCGCCGCGCCGAAAAGTGGCCGCTCGTTAACGAATCCTTCAGCGAGGACGCGTCGAAAACGCTGTCGAACACCTGCGGGATTAGCACCGGCGATTTACACTTCCGGTTTCTGCTGCGCGCCTCGCGACGCCGGCGTGCGCGTTCAAGTGTCCGGACAATGGCAGCGGGCATCTTTTGAAGGATTCGGAGATGGGTGCATGCAATGCATAGGGAACGTGGACTGCATCTGTGCGCGATATTCAGTCGAAAATGTGGAGTAATATTTTTGCGTTTATGGCTTTGTTGGCATTTATTTTCATCTCTGTTTAGTTAATTTTTCTATCTTTATTAATAGTGTTATTTCTGATAGTTGTTTATTAAATGGTTACCGATTTTTATAATTATTGATACTGCTATTTCGAACGTCTTATTATTTTATAGTTTTTTTTAAAGCGTTTCTTAGTACTTAGTGCATTTGATAATTTCACAGATATATTTATTTTTATAGTATCATTTAAATATTCAGATATTTAAATACTCAAATATTCAAATATTCAAACACTCAAATATTCAAATATTCAGACAATCAAACATTGAAGTATTAAGTTCAAAAGCACATTGTAATGATTTTTTCAGTCAGATTTATCTTATCACAAACTAAAACACTTAAAATATAAATGCCCCAGTCCTGAAACATCTTCTATTAACCCTTTGTACTCGAATGGCGACTTTGAAGCGCCACTAAAAATTGTAACACCATATCCTAAAATAATTCTTAAATTAAACATTTAATTGTTTCATCAGTCAGAAGACTCAGTTTCATATACATAAAGTACACTAATGTATAAAATAGAAATATCATTAATCAGAGAAACTATTTCGAACTAAAAAGCTGAACCCTTACAAAAGATTAATAATCACTTTTTGGTATAATATTCACTTGCAACATAGTCAAAAACCGAGACAAAAGTATAGAATAATACCTTCGCATTCGAGGCTCTATTTTCGAGAAAAAGTAACACCATTGAACAGGAATAATACTATTGACGAGTCTGACCATGACAGTCTGATACTACTTTCCTTCATTTCTACAGATTCCGCGCGAACTCCTCGCATCTTCCAACTCGATTTTCTCCGAATGTTATTCGCCTTTTTCCGAATTACTTTTGCATGCGGAATGTTCTCATTTTCGGTCGCGCCACCAGTCACCGACTATCTTGTACCTTCAACCTGCAGCCAGCCTGTGATTGGTCTGCTCTTGAACGTTGTATGTGGTATTATCGTCTTTCTGTTTCTCCGTGCTCCAGTTCTACAGTTTTCTGAGGTCTTAACGACCAGTTTTGCTTCGAAGTTCCCCGAAGCTGCTGCAAGTTCTCCTCAGGCTGTGAAACAGGTGACAAGAGAAGACGGGGAATGATCTATGGAAGATTTTAGGCAGTGTAATGATTCGGGACTGGAATGATCGAGGATCAAGAGACATTTTTAAAAGTGGCGAGGAATAAAATAAGAGGCGAGGAAAGAAACGTTTTTCAACTGAAATAATTTTGAAAGTCGACGATTTTTGCAACATTGGTACTTTGGTTTTTATGACATCAAAGTTAACATCATTATTAACAGTTCAACCAGATGCTTTTGTGCGTTTATAGCGAGTTATGATTTAACCTTTTGGTATATAATATCGTGTATTACTGTTTATTTAGATTTGCAACGTGGCCTACTAAATAAGTGCTCACCTATTATTAATACTTAAATATAGAAGTGAAGATCGCAATATAATAAATAACAATATTCCATTTGGAGCAAAAATTCAAATAACAAAAAAATTGAAAGATTTTGAAAACGTCTATTTTTATCGATTAAAATTATTAGGGAAACAATCGATGCGGACAATGATTATTTTGTATAAAAATTCACGATGTATCGATTACTTTATTCTCGTTAATTATTAAAATGAAATTTGTTGAGCTTGGTGTTTTAATTTAGAAAGATCAAACCTGCTGGTTAGTTAACGTATCAACTTGTTGCAACAACGAATAGAGGCAGCATGGGATTTTTGAGCAGTGGTTTATTCAGGATCTCCCTCCCTCGATAATAGTCGCGGCGCAGTTCTGAGCCTCTGGCAATTAAACTAGGACTATTGTAAACCGTTATCTACTCCACCGTATTATCACGCCATCTACTGTGGCCTATTTAACGTTATATGGGCGGATGATGGGATATCTCTCGATTTATATACAGTTCCGATATGTGAACGTCCACAATCAATAGTTATTGCGCGCATTGCTCTATACTTCTATAAAAGTATGATAATAAATCGCGTGATCCGCGTGAACACGTGTGCATATCTGATCAGTGAGCCGCCGATTCTATGCTAAAATTAATAAATTAATATTTTATGATAAAATCAGGAAAATAGGAAGCAGTAAAAAATATAAGGGAATTTGTCAGTAGTATTTATGAACTCGATTACAATAATCTTACCGGACTAGGAATCAATTTTTATATAATTTCTAATACAAAATATTTTTATTTTGTATGTTTTGAGTATGTTTAGATGGGTCTAAAATTCAATTGTGCAATATTAAAGCAAGGTAAACTTTTCTATCAACCCCTTGATGTAGCATTTTGTTCAGAACTGATGTGATTAGAAATTTTTCAATTGCAAAAATTTCTTAGAAGCTATGAAAATTTTATTTCAACTTTAAAGAGCAGAACAACATCCGCATTTAATAAATTATTACTGGTAATTATCATCACGAGAATATTCAATCGAATTAAAATAGAACAAAGAATATAACAAAGAATACTAGAGATCAAAATGCGTTGATATTAAGGAATACCTAATTCTTATATAACTCTTAATACAAAATATTCTTATTTTACATACATATATTCAGAGTCCATTAGGTAGCTAAAAATGAATTTTGCAATATTAAAGCAACGAAAACTTTTTCATTAACCCCTTGAGGTACCATTTTTTCTTCACGGTTGCTGCGACTAGAAATTTTTCGATTACAATAACTTTTTAACAGATACAGAAAATTTTTATTCCGAGCCGAAAAATAATCTCGAATATTTAACTATTAAGGTTTACGTATGCAATTTCATTCCAATTTTAAAGAGCAGGATAACATCCGCACTTAATAATTTACCGCTGGCGTGGATTCTCATCACGGGAACATTGAATAGAGCTAGAACAGTGCCAAGAATGTAACAAAGAATATTCAATGGAGACCGGAACGCAGTGATATTAAAGAATAGCCAAACGATCGGCGAAATCTGTAAGCTGGGTTTGGAAGCGACGGATTTACGCTAGAAAACGATTCGCGGATGGATTCTGTTATGAAAGAGCGTGTCGCGCGCTGGTCACGTAACGCTCGGCGCTTTTTTCGCCGACGTGTTTAGCGTTTTTCGGTAGCTGGCCACGGGCGTAACGGCTGGTTCCCAACGAATATTTATTGAATACCATTCACGCGGGGACCGCGAGAACGCAACGCGTACACAGCGCGGAAAATAATCAGCGGACATTTTAAAGTCCGCCGACGGGATTTTTTTTTTCCGCGAACGCGATGCGCGCACCGCGGCCGCTGAATGGGACCGCGCCGTGATTCCCGGCTCCATTCGGACGATACCGCCGTTTCCAAGTGGCGGAAAAAACGTCCGGGAAATCACGAATCGCACTTACAGGACCGACCGGTTCGTTAATAGTCAAACCAGCAACTCGTCGTAAAGTTTCCACGCGATCGCGCGTATTTCGGCGAGATGCGATCGAAATATCGAATATTACAGACTCGAGCGCGATAAACGCCGCCATTGTTAAATATTCGGCGCCGACTGGTCCATTAACCTAATTTCTAAATTCGCGGAGGGTTGATTTAATTATCGCAGCAACGAGAGATTAATATGTACATATATTTTCTTTAACCCTTTCATTGCGGCAGTGTCGTCCGCCGAAGTACTGTCGCTGAACGAAAGTTCACGCCAGAAATGCACGGTGCGTGTGATTTTCTGTATATACGTTTTTCTTAGTTTTAAATAACAACTGTGAATAAAACAATCGTTGCTCTAATGTAACAAGTATATTTATTATATGAAAGAACCTACACAATTATTAAAATACAAAATTATTTTTGTATTTTGCCTACGGATGCCACCTGTATACACATCATTTGGATGCCGAATATATCCGGCACCCGTAACGAAAGGGTTAATTATTGAATTTTTTTATAGGGAGTGGCTTATTATATCAGGTAGTGGTTTATATAGTTTTGTTTTATTCGTACTGTTGTTTACGATAGTTTATTATTAAATAGTTCTTGATTTTTATAATTGTTAATATTGTCGTTTCCAATGACGTGCTTTATATTTTTATTAGAACGTTATTTATTACGTGGTGCATTTGATAATTTTAATATATTTATCATTGTAGTAACTAGAATTAGTATTTTCGATATTCACTGGTTAATGTTTTAAAGCAATTATTTTCCCACTCGAATTTATTACTTACTAAAGCATTGTTTAAATAGAAAATGTTTTGATTAAGAAACGTCTTCTATTAACTCTTTACAGTTCTATTAATTTATACATATTTGCTACGCTGATCGGAATTAAGAGGGAGAAATAGTATGTATTAACCCCTTTTTAAAGTACAGATATATGTAACACAATAATATATTTCAATATCATATCAAAATGAACAAAACAATTAACCAGCTTCGGTGAGAAACAATTAACTAGCCAAAAAATGAACTAGCCAAATTATCGAAAATTACTTTGATAGCCACGTTTTGTTTAACTTTAACCAGCAACGCAACAATCGCCGTCGAATTTCTATCAAAGTAACTCAGAAAGAAATTAAATGTATAAAAACTCATCAACCTGAAGGGGTGAGTTC
>NW_027589709.1:0-9119 GCF_028453695.1 Augochlora pura
GAAACCTCAATAAAACACGAAATATCGTACCAGTTTTCGCCCGAAGGGAACATTTCATATATAAATGTACAGATTAGAATCTTTTAATTTTAGTACTTTAGACATTTTTGAAAAGATAAAGCTGATTTTTAGTCACGTTCAATAAAACTATAGTAACCTTTTATTTTTTCCATTTTAACTTTTTATATTTCGATAGAGACTTTCCAAAAATTGTGCTTTTGCATATTTTCTTAGACTATATAGTACTCTTTTTTTATTTAATTAATCACTGACTCCAAAAAGTATTTGAACACCCCGTTCCTAATTTTTAAAAACTTTGAAGCAATCTTCTCTTTATCGATATTTGAAGTATTACAATTTGGTAAATAAAAATTGCACAGTAATAAATCTTCGTAAAGCTTTTACATTCGCAATGCATTGTTAATTTTCGTTTAAAATATTTTCGCATGCTACCGCGGCGGAGGTAATAGAGTTCCTAAACACTGTAAAAATATTTTGTGATTCAATCTATTATTTTAAAGCCCGAAGCTTCCTTTTCGTAACAACCTTATCTCTGTTGAAATTGATATTATAATTGTTAGCGAAGAAACAAACCATAACAGATGTCAAAAAAATTATCAAAAATTCTAAAAGTACTCACTCTGCTGAATAAGTCTGTAGACCAAGTTGTTCTCATCTTGTGTCTCGATCGACACAAGATCCATGCAGTATTCTCTGCAAATGTTTCTGGCATCCAACCAGTCCACCCTCTGGTTAGCGTGAGCGGGAATATGACCGCTGTAGAAATAGTTGTGGCCTCTGTAATTAAACTCCTTCGGCCCTGCCAATGAAACAAACAGCAATTATTTTCCGGTCATTGAAATCGCTGAAATAAATGTTAATCGTTTGCGATTATATAGTCGTATTAATTGTGATCATTATCACGACAATTATCAGAACAATTGTGATTATTGTTACAGCAATTTTGACTATTGTCACGTAACAATCGTGATCATTCTTATAGAACTATTAGAATAATTGATGCAATTTTTATTTAATTGGAAATGAGCTGAACGGTACGAGATACATTTCGCAGACTACGGCAATCGCGCTCTCGATTAAACAGGCGATTTAAGAAAACTTTTTTTTCCAAAATACGGCCGACAAACCGTCCAATACGAGCAGCCCTTTCGCAACCGAGTCTCGTGAGAATCTCATAATGAGACACCCGTCATAAATCGTCGACGGGAGAGGCATTCCTGCATAAATACCAGGAAAGAGTGTAAAACCGTTGACATTTAAGCACACGATAATCATGTGCCTCCGATTACAAATCCACCTCTCGGCCATACACGGCCAGCTTAAAGATAATTGAATCGCACACGCACGGGAATCTCTCGCGAGAGCCGTTCGAATCGACTTTTGCTGAATATTAGAGGATATTCATTCTCTCACGCTTCAGAGCAACGGCAAGGGAATAACGTGTCGCTTGGAATATTCCGAGTACGTACATGGGACAATTTGGTAGACGTTCTTAAAGTGCAAGAATAGCTGGATACCATTTTCTTTTACATTATAGAAAATTTATTTATTTATCCAATCTTGCCAATACTATGGCATTTAAACGATTGCGAGCCTGTGGAATGAAGCAGACAATTCTGAAAAGTGCACAAATTGCAAACAGACCTAAGTAGATTATTTCAAATAATAAAACTGTTTCATGTCAAATTATTGAAACTTTGTTTAGAACAGAAGATAATTTGAAGGATACTGAAATGCATAACGTATCGTTTTTATTGAGTTTTTGGTCAAATTTGGAAGAGCTTTTTGTAAAATACACAAGTTGCAAGCAGAGCTGAGTGTTGACTATATCAAATAATAAAACTATTTGAGATGATAGATTTATTTCATTTGAATGTGCAGAAATTTTGTCTAAAATAGAGAAGACTGTAAGTTCCCGTGACAATTTGGTAGTACCTTTAAAGATGTATATACAAGTTGATAAAAACGTCATTGAACGCGCATTTCTCTCCTTTCTGTAAACATCCTAGCTACGGGCGTACAATAGATGCCCGCAACAATGAACGCAGGAATAATTACGATATCTTATACGATCGCCGCCATTGTGTGCTTCGGTATAATCGAGAAACCACTTCCGTCCCTTGCCAGCCGTGTTTCCTTCCCCTTTAATTCTCGCGAATAAGTTTCTGCCACTAATGGACGATTGTCATTACTATATTCCCCCTTTTTATCCTTCGTAAAACTGCTTGACCTATTTTGGCAAATACCATTTGTTACATACACACACTTAGCTCGATTAGGTGAATTAGTATTATAATTGGACTTCATTCACGTTCATGCATAACGGTGGTGCTATAATTGTACTCTTAAATAGATGTTTGTAATTTTCAAAGGGTTGCTGTCTCTATTGTAAATATGGCTTCGAGAATTCTATCTGGTAAACCAAACCTGTATTTGATTTAAGACAGCTGTATTTAAGAAACAATTCTACTTACCTAATTTAGGATAACTCTATTTAAGGAACAAATTTTTATTTAACTTAAGACAACTTTATAACACTTATGCATTTAAATTAAACAGTAGTTTGATGCTTGAGAAGGAGATGAAATTTTCTGATAGACAAATGCGAGACATTGTGAAATCGGACAGATCTTTCGTTCAATGATGAATTTTAATCTCAACATTTCCACTCAACGTTGCCATTCAATTTCGAAACATTAACTTCCACTCAACGTTGCCATTCAATTTCGAAACATTAACTTCAAATTCAGAAAACGTCAAGTAGAAAGAAAAATGTGGCAAGGGAAATGAAACGACAAGAAAACGAATACGAAGAACAAAATAACGAAGAAAATTAAACAATGGTATCACGAAGCAGCAAGTGCAAAAGAACGAGGAGAATCAAATACCAAGGAAACAGGGTAGAAAGGACAGAGCAAAGCAAAGGATAGAAGAACGAGAAGACAAAGTAACAAGAGAGCAAGTGGCTGGGGAAATCAATATTATAAGAGATCAAAGCAGCAAAAAAAAAAACAAGCGACGAGAACAAAGTTGAGAGAATAACGTGGCCCCCGAACAATAAAGGGAACAAAATAGAAAGGAACAACGTACAAAAGACACAAAGTAGCAGACGAACGGGCTTTAAAATGCGTCGAGGTATACTGTCGCAAGACTTTGCGAAATTATAACAACTTGCATATCAACAACTTGTGAAAAATCGGAAACTCTTTCTGTGGTCTCCGTACAAGTATTGCGATTGAATTATGTCATCCATATGCACGAGCACCGTGCTGGTAAACGTGTTAATTGGCACTGTATTGACAACTTTCCCCTTAAATAGTTTTCTAGCCGGAAAATAAAAATCTTATTACCGAAGGTCAACGATACGTGACTCTTGCGGAGAGGAGCGGGAGGGAGAAAAGGGAAAGTTGTAGAAAGAAATGAATCGCAATGGATCGCAATGAATCGCAATGAGTGCTACGGGTTTAAGTAAGTGACATCGTTGAGTGCGAAATGCAATTTTTTCTGTTACGTCAGTATCCACGATAGGTCGCCGACGTTGAGACCGTCCACGCATTCAGATCCCTCGTTTCAACGGAACAGGAATCTCTCTCTCTCTCTCTCTCTCTCTCTCTCTCTCTCTCTCTCTCTCTCTCTGTATTTTATATTTTCTTTTACTAGTATCATACTCTCTCTTTCTTTCTCTCCCACTCTGTTACTCTTTTATTTTCTTTGTATCTCATATTCTCTCTCTCTCTCTCTCTTTTCATCTTTTGAGTCGCATGTCTCTTACGCTTCGTCATTCTTTCAGTTTCTCTCTGTCTCTATCCGTTTCTGTCCCCTCTCCGTTTTTTTTTCTCGCAGCGCCTCACGTACGATCGCAATTTACGATCGTTATATCATCGTTCATTAAACATTTATGCGCCCTCGGAGGCGCTCGCACATCTCACGACGGTGTCAAGGAACTTCGTGCGATAATCGCCATAATCGCGCGTGCAATCCTGCCAACGATTTCTCTCCTCCTTCCCCTCCTCCTCCTCCTCCTCCTTCACGGATTACGACGTTTTTATTACTGCCGTTCCTTTTTTCGCCAGTGACAGTGCACCAAGATATTCTATTTATGCGTTTTACGGTCACTTAGGCGCGCTGCTATTCTTAACCGGTCTTCTACACACTTCTCCAAAGCGTTTTTCCATTGCCATCATTCTGTTATCTTAACAGCCGCTGCGAATCATTTAATTCCAACTTTTACTCAGTCTTATCGTTGATTCATCGTCGCTTTGTATTATTACAGATTTAGTTTATATTTCATGTCCGTTAAATATCGCTGGAACGCAGATTTTATGCAATTTTATTTCGAATTTATTAAAATCGCGGAGAGTAAAATTCAATTTAACCCGGCCACTGGTCTTTATTTTTGTAATTTATAATAAACGATTTTCATTTTGCAGGAATACATATGTATGATGAAAATAGAAGAAGCTGTTTATATTGATAAATATTAGCGACACCTGTATTTTAATTCTACCACGAGCAATATTCTATTCACTGGAAAACGGTATGAAAATTAAATTTAGCTTTGCATATTTGCGCAATATAAAAATCGAATAAATTAATTGCTAGCCACGTGCATTGTTTCTATCGGAAATAGTTCGAATAAGCTGTGTAAATCTCGAGAAAAGAAAACGATATAAATTCGCCAGTTCCGTGGTCGACCAGATTCTACCGGACACCCGTAGCGTTCCGAGTACCATTAATCATGACTGCTTCCGAATTCAGATCTCGTGTATCACGGGACGAACTTTCTATTATTCGCGTGACAACTTAACGAGGACCGGCGGGAAGAAATGACAGTCAATTGAGCCCGTTAGCACGGAAGAAATCGAAGGAACGACATAGCGGGAAGCTGTCCCGAGATTCCGAAACCGTTTTCAGACGTAAAACAAACAAATGGAAGGCCCTCACTTTCACGGAACAGGATCGGAACCTGTTCCGATGCGATCCCAGCCGAAATTTGTTTATTTTTTTCTCAGATAGAAACTCTTAATGTATGCGAACAGCGACAGTCAATATTTGCGAACGGTATTTGCAATGAAACATTAAGTGGGCTGCGTTTCCTGGTATGGAAAGAAGAAAGTCCGCCGGGTAAAAATTAACCTTTGCTTTATTCGATAACAGATCTTCCTCGGAATTTTTGCAGAATTACAATTGGTTTGCACGGGGAATTATAATTACGAAGTAATTCAAGCGCGTTGTAATTCAATTGCAATTATAAAATACTGAATAATTAAATAGCATTGTGATTCGATGAAATTGTCATTTATAGTTGAAATTGAAGTGGAATTACAGAAAGCTAAGTAACTAAATTCCATTGTAATTCGTAACTATAATTGGAGTACAATGACAAAAAAAAATAAGTAATTAAATTGCATTGTAATTCAATGGAATTGTAATTCGTAATTGCAATTGTAATACAATTACATAATGCTAAATAGTTCAATTAAATTAATCACGAACAACGATGTGTTTGAATTAAAATTATGTATTAAAAAATGGTAAATTAATAAGTGTGGCGACTATCTCCGCCATTCGCCAGCAGATGGATTCCTTTTCCGCAACTATCTAAAAACCGTCCCGATTTGTATATGTATATACACCGAAACCGCCCTTACACTTATCCCTGTTTAACTTAGGGGTTTTCTTTGAAAAATTTTTCCCCACACCAACCTCAATGCCACAATCGTAACCTTAAAACATCATGAAGGTAATCCCACATAAACCATAAATTCTTAAATACCGGTAAGAGGGCCATAGCTCTCAGACACGGTTCCATTATAAAAACATCAACACATAACCAACAAAAAAAAATTACACTTATCCCTGTCTAAGGCAGGGCCCGCTAGAACGCCTTACTGACGAGTCCCCTAGCGGACCCGGGACGAAACAGTCTTCCCTCTCTTTTTCCGCACCTCACTCCACAAAATTCGAATTTTCATAGCGCGCAACATAAGTAACGATCGAGGATAAAATACTCACAAGAGGCAAAAGTCAATGTACGAAAGAGAAATATGAAATTGCGTCTTCAAAATTCTTTCAAAAGGCTCTGTCAATGCTGACTCATGTCGCAGGGACAGTGTAAACAGCAGGTATGAAGATCCTACAGTTCCCATATTGGTACAGAGCAACGAAAACATTCGAATTCGAAGAGTTATCATGGTTGAAGCCGAATTCCGTACTACACCAAATGTTATAATCGACTGAAATACAATTTCTGTCATCGTTCGAAATCGAAATTTGAATTATTCACAATAGATACCAGCGGCAATAATACGTTTCTCTCGTTAATAATTATTATGAGTAATCAGAACAGAAGTTCTCTAACGGATAACTATCATAAACGATCGATAAAGTTTCCCTCGTTTATAATTATGACGAGCAATCAAAATAACTTTCCTTCGTTAATAACCATTGCCAAGAATGATCGGAACAATATTCTGTTTTATATAACTGTTACGAGCCATCGATATTTAATTTTCTTCAAGTATAACAGTCATTGATCTTTAATAATAACTTTAAAATAATACTTTAGTACTTTAGTAATAACAAAAAATGTTTCCTCCATAGTTGCGGTTCTGATCGTCAGCATAGCAACGCGAGAAAACAAAGAATCGAAGTTTCATTAAGCCTGGCGAGTAGTTTTTAATAAGAATTGCGCAAAACGATCCAAGGGAAGAAGACTCGCTAACAAATCGCCTCGAAGTCAACGCTCCTTATGACAGCGCTGAACAATCAGCTGTCGCAACTGGCAACGCGTTCTCCGGTAAGGCTCTGTCCGACTGACAACCTCACAAAAGGCCGATGTTTCGTTGCCACGAAAATGTCAAGAATCGTTGCGAAAGGAAACAACGCCGCTCCCGCGAGATAATTCCCTCGCCGTTGCTATAACGGCCATCTTCAACTGGATGGCTATGGGGAATCTAACTTTCCATCGCCCAAGGATCATTCCAAGTACCAAAACTTCGACTCGCTCGTTAAAGCATTATTTAAAAATCATTTTGACGTATCACTGTCCTGGCAACAGACGCTGACCTGCTAATCGAGCTACAGAATAGTATAGGACAGAAATAGAAGAAGCGGCGATTAAAAAAATATTAGTCGAATCTCTCATATGACCTTTTGTAATCGCCATGAGAGCAAGCGTATTTGATAGCGTCAATTTTATGGAAAAAATTCCGACAGGTGTAAATTTAAAGATGGAACCCTTGCAGGAAAATATGCGAGTGTTTATCTAAAAATTCTGTCGTTCAATTGTATTAAATTTTATTCTGATAATTCTAATTCTATTTCCGTTACAGTAAATTAGTTGGTTAGAGTCATTATAATTTCAATTATTTTAGAGTAGCCATAATTCTTTTATCGTAATTATAGTTATTTTATAGTAATTATAATTATGATTCTATTGCAATAATTTTAATTATAATTCTATTACAATAATTGTAATTATAATTCTTTTGTAATAATTAAAATTTTCAATCCGTTGCATAACTCTTTCGCAATACTTAGAATTTTCTTGTAATAATTACAATTATGTTGTAACAACGATGGTTATATTGTAATAATTACAACGTTATTTCAAGATTCGCGAGAAACAATGCACATGTTTACTTAACGCAGAGATAAATTAATCCTTTCTCTTTAGTTTAAATAATCTGAAATTAGCCGCTACAAAGTAATCCAAAACAAAGGTAGTTTCACTGTCTCTTGGGCAACTGTATTCTCTTAATGGTGATAAGAACTATCTTGATAAGATCGAGAGTCTCTCGGGCATAACAAACGTTACGAAAATGAGCCTGCTATCCCACGCTTGTTAAGAGTTAATGAAGAATTTGTAATAATTCTGGTATGTTTTTGCCTAATTTAATTCGTTAACATGCGCATATCGTAGTAGAAATTTATTCGCTGGGCAACACTGCAGGTCACGAAATTATATTAATTTTTTTCGTTCTGTAACATTGCAGGTCGCTGAATGATATTTTATTCGTTCTGCAATATTGCAAGTCACGAAATTATATGAATTTATTCGGTAAGCAAAGCAACATTGCAAAAATCGAAATTATATCAACTTTGCGACTAATTCTAAGTAACATTGTGGAATATTCAATTATATTAACTTAATTATAATATTTACGAGATTACTTTAATAGAATTAATTTGGAGAGTCCCATTTTTTCGTCGTTATCATAATCTGACGTTTCATTAACTTTCTAGTCCCTTAGCCGCATGGTCACAACAAGGGGACGCGCTCTGCATTTCTTTTTAAACGGAAGTTTGCTTTCACTGGCTAACCGTGCACTCATTTTCATAAAATTAAACGCTGCACATTTGAGTATTATCGTTATCGATTTAATTAATTATAATTAATTAAATTATAATTTAATTATATATGATTTCGAAATAATATCACATTAAATTCTATATGATTTCGAAATAATATCACATTAAATTCTATATGATTTCGAAATAATATCATATTAAATTCTATAAAGCTGATAATTTATTTTGAAATTATTTTAGCTGTAACTTGTTTCGATTCTAAACTGTAAACTATTTTTATTGTCTTCACAGAATGTTTCTTATGGAACTGTGGTTAGAAACAATAATTCTAAAGTATGATTGTTAAATTCGAGTTTTATATACAAAAATATGAATTTTCTGAAACAATATTTAAAAGCAAGAAGATAGAATTAAAATTCTGATTCTTTATTATTATTTCTGTAATGAATTACAACAATTAATTATTACTTCCATATTCAACTGTTACACGCGAAACTTGTTTTACGCTATTATAAATTCTTCTCTAATTAGGCGTATTTATTTATAATTAAGTATATGCAGCAGCTTAAGAAAAAGTAATTTCACACAGGTCATGTGAACGCATCGTTTCAGAATATTGCAACAATAATCTGGCGCTGCATCAAGCGATCAACTAAATGATCAATTGTTACGAAAGTGGCCTAAGATCCTCTCAGTACAGTAACTCTGAACACCTGTACAATGTACGCATATAAATTAATATCGGAAGCGTCATTAAATTGTTCCGGTGATTAGGCTTTCGCGTT
>NW_027589710.1:0-25000 GCF_028453695.1 Augochlora pura
ACCATTGTAAATGTTTCAGAATCTACGCCGTGTTATTATTTTGTTAAGTGCAGCATGTTAAAATGGTTAAAAACAATATGTACTCGGTATTTATTACATCGTAGATTTTCAAGTTTTCAAGCGAGACCGCGTCGACGACGTTCCCAAAATCGGCAATTTAGTACTCAAACGTTCTTTGGAGTCACAACGCTGTATCAGACAATTTCGGATCCAGAAAGGCTAGTTTTCATCAACAATTAAAAATCTTCAAGGCGCTGAATAATTCATAATGGACGTCAGATAACGTTGTGGACAGCCGTCGGAAGTCGAGAAGCGGAAGGAACCCGAACGATACCGAAGCGGAGGAAACCTATTAAGGTTTTTAGCCATTCCGGATGGAGCCAATATCTTCGTGACGACGCGTTTATATTACGAGAACAAACCCGAGGATCGAAGCAGGCGAGGAGCGTTTTCGACGCGAGGCTGTCAGGGCCGAATCGATACGCGTTCCGTGGAGTAATTCGAGGTGATTCGTCGCATTAGCCGGCAACAATGGGCCAGCAATCGATTGTAACTCGGGCGATTCGTTACAGGGCACCGATCCGAATGGGATCTCCTGTCGATTCGCCGAACGAATCGGTTCCCGGCGACCGCCGCGCGACCCGGAAGTCCGGTTTTCCCATTTCCGGAAGCGGCCGCGACGCTGCGGCCCGAAAGAATTAATCGCGCGCAATCCTCTGTCCCGCGTGCAACAACAACGACAAAAAGCCGGGTCCGCCGGCTAAAAAAAAAAAGAGAACGCGTCCGATAATAACGTGTCACTCGCAAACGGCCGCGGAAGGTTTACTTACGCGGCGACAGCTCGAAACGCGTCGAATTGTGCGTTCGTTAACAAGTTGAAGGCGCGTACTAGCTGTGACGAACTGCGATCAACGTTAGCATTATTAACAAGTTTTTTTTTTAACAGCAATCGATATTGTCAGAAGAGAACGTCAGGATCAGGAGTACCAGTTTGGCATCGAACTGCAATTGAGAGAAAGCTATTCGTACCTAAAAGTTATGTAGCTATCTGAAATTATTTGATAACAGGCTTTTCGGTTTTAAGTTATTAACAAATACTTAGAACAGGGAAGAAGAGTCTAAACCAAGCTCAACTGCTCGGTGATGTTCTGAAATGTTTTTTAAGAGACAAAACGAATTTTGAATATCGTCGGATTATTATCGAATAAATACTAAAAATTTGGAAGCAAAACGTATTACAGTTCGTTTGCGAAAGGATCCTCTGAGAAAATAGAAGATATCGGATTTAGATCGTTGGTCTAAGAGGAGAAATATATTTGTATGCAATTTTTGGTTTTGCAATTAATGTAAGCAATTTTCATTTGACAGAGAAGCCCCCAGAAGAGATCCTGGAAAAAGTGAGGAATTAATGGAACGTTGGGAAGATATAATCAGGTCAGTTTCCCCTGTTTTCGACAGTCCTGCCACCGTATATTAACCGCGGCGAAGATATTGAGGAACGATAACTACCGCAACGGTTCGACAGTCACGGAATAAAGTTCCGGGTAATCGTCGCTTTCATAAAACATATTTAAACGGCGTCCCGATTGCGCGGCTCGCGGACAAAATAAATTTACGAGTCCCGCGAATAAAAATATATGTACGGTCTACGGAGCGAAAAATTTATCGCGATATTTATTGGGTGATTTTACGAGCGGCGGATCACTCCGCGCATACGTGTGCACAGATAAATTCTAATCAAACGTAAAACGCGCCTTGCAATAAAAAGAATTCCCCCGCTTTGAGCGACGTACGGAAAAAGTATTATCGTGACGTATAACCGTGGTAAACGCGACAGTTTCATCGCGTATCGCTAAAAATGGTTTAAAATAGCCGACAAATTTTGTGCAGGACCGCGCTGAAATTTTTAGAGCATGAAATTACGATGAAATGCATTTTTTAACGTAGTTTGAACACACGTATGAAGAACGTATCGGTATAATGCGGCTTCTATGCATTTGCGGCAAAAACGTGTAGCTGAAATACAAAATTAATGATAAATATTGTTACACTATATTCGACTTATCAAAATTATTGAAAGAAACGATTTGGTTTTGTTCGATCTACGTTTCTTGCGATCGCGTTGAGAAAGGGCATAGCCGATTAAGATGGTCAAAACTGCCCTTAGAGGTTTTTCAATGAGTCATACACCGTTCGATAGCTGACCAATAAAAACTCATCTGTGCAAAATTTTAACCCTGTAACTTGTCCGTGAGGGTAGTTACAGGGTAAATTAGATTTCGCGGTTTTCCGGCATTTTTCCACCTTTAGCGGCTTTCTAAAATTTTGAAAAAAATATGGCTTATTTTGGACATCAAGCCGGATGTTATAGAATTTTTTCAGATTTTTCAGTTGCAAGCTGTGACTATCAAAAATGAAAAAACCCCCAAAAATCGGAAAGTTGAAGATTTCTCCAAAAATTAATATCTGCAAAACTATTTCATTAATTCCCTGACAAGTTACTATCACGGCTCGTGTACTCAATTTTTCTCAGACTTTTTGCTCGCTTAAGCGAAGATCCGCGGTAGAATAATTAGACAGCAGAGAATAATTGAGAGGAATAGTAGTAATATAAACATGCAAGCCGGAGTTAGCGTAAAATCATGTTTGCCTTTGCTTTAACTTCGTAATTAGCGAAAATTTGCAAGTTCTACAGGAAAATGTTTCTTCAACAAACACTTTGTTGGTAGTAGGAATGACAGTGATCAAACGAAGTTTAGTAGAATTTTTGGATCAGTACAAGCTCGTTTCTTCGAAGCACATTTTCGTTCACCCTATATATATATCGATGCAACCAATACAGCTTCCAATTAGTTATCGGAATAGCTTTCCACGCCGTCCATTGTCGAAACATTTTCACAATAACTACTACACGCTTGCGCGACGATAAAAATCGTAATTTTACTGCCACTGTATGTGGCCCTCGCTACTGTCGGAAACGGGTGTCTTCCCCGTAAATTGAATGAGATAGATAAGGATTATAGTAAACCGCTGTAGAATGTCCCACAAGTCGTGCTATAGAGAAATTGTAGTACAATCGTGATTCAAACTCAGCTAAAGGAAAACGGTCGAGTTATAATTAGTACACAGTTTGTGACACAACTCGACAAAAAGTGATTAGTACCAACTAACAAACACTGCATACGTATTTTTGAAAAATCTCTTTAGAATTACGATTATCGTTTTATGATCTTTAAAATTACGATTATTACAATTTCCGTGCAATTTATCCAATCGTTTTATAGAACAGAAACGACGAACGAGTTTGTTCGCGTAAAATATAATTTCTATTACTCTGACATGCACCATTCATTTAAAGGTAAAAAAAGCGACAAGAAAAAATTGTACTCGAAATTTTAAGGGGTTGTTGTAAAACGGAAACTTCGATCTATATATCTGTGGTAGACACAATCACAAATTTTCAGTGAGTTTGAAGACGTACCGAGTTGTACTACTTTCGAATTTCTCGTCTGTTATATTATGCGGACGATGAACATTTTTCATTTAAATGTTGCTTTTTCATAACGCAATCATACTGAAAATGGTCTAAATAAATAAATATAATAAAAAAAGTCTTAAATTTTAATGTTATCGTTACGGAGTGGATCCGCCAAGTCAGTCTATTTAAAATATAAGATGAGTCTCGATTATGCGCAATGTTCGTTTACGAAGCGACACAGCTTAACCCTTTCACAACGCAGTGTCGTCCAATGAAGTGCTGTCATCGAATGAAAGCTTGCGCCAGAAATATGCACATTGCGTGTGATTTCTGTATATACGTTTTTCTTAGTTTAAAATAACTGTGCTGAATAAAACAATCATTGCTTTAATGTAACAAGTACGTTTAAATTTTTAATATGAAAGGACCTACAAAATTGTAAAAATACAAAATTATTTTTGTATTTTGCCTACGGATGCCACTTGTATATACATAATTTGGATGCCGCATATATGCGGCGCTCGGCGCGAAGGGGTTAAGCATAAAAAATTTTTAAAACCGGAGCGTTCGAATAATTTCGGGAGCGATTGTAACAAATGGTCAAGGAATGATATCGATTTCAACGTGGAAGCTGAAAAGTTGCGTTTGATCCTGGTCCTGGAACGCAAACGGGGTTAGTGTGTGCGTGGAGAGTAGGGGTTGCCGACAGGGGCGAGGTAGAAACGGAGGAGAGAAAGCGGGAGTGAAGAGGGGGACAGGGTCGGTAGACAGAGGAGGCGTAAAATTAATCACCCCGTAATACGCACTTAACGCCGACACGATCGATCGTGACGAATGAAAAGTGGGACAGGAACCCATTTCCTGTCAGCGTAAGCCTCTGTCACTCGGCAAACAGCAGAGATAAAGCGGCGCGCCGCGCCGCGCCGATTGACGCTGGCCCTGCTTGTAAATAATATCGCACGATATTAGTTTGCGATGACCGCCGTTGTTTCGAGCACTGTTGTTAATTTATCGGCTGCACCTGAAGCGGTGATTCCGCATTAACCGGTATCCACGGGGCCAAATGCAGGGCCGTCGGTTTATAGGGAATAACAAGGGGCATCGGAGCATCGCTGGCTGCGCATCGATGGAAAGCTACGATAACACAGTTTGTACTACGTTTAACGAAATTTTCGGGAAATCGGTTTTGCTGCTCGCGCGCTAACGAAGGGACGCGCCCGTTATGCTTACGGTCCGGCGTAATTTAAAAATATTCGCCGCGGAAAGTTAGGACAACGATAGGAGACGTTCGTGACTTTGGCAAGTGGAATGGGACTGCGTGTGGTCAGGCACGATAGTGGTGTAGTGAGATACACTGTCCGAAAGTATTAAGTTACTTAACGACGGTTCTGGCAAAGTCAGTAACATGGTTGAGTGGAGTAGACTTCTTACTAATAAAAGTTCTGCTTGACTAGATTGTTTTAACTATTCGCACTCGGAAGGTTCTTGTGATATACTTATCAGCAACTCGTAACAAGTTTTTCTATAATTGTGATTTTGTTATAAAAAGTCGAATTGAAATAGAAATCATTGTACTGCTATGAAATTTTACTGAAATTAATTAATAAATAAATAATTTTGTATTTTTATTTATGTATTTTTTTGCATCACCTTAAGATATGAAGAGAAATTAATGATTAAGAAGAAAGGATACAAGTGCAAAGAGTTAGTAATCCGCTCTATTAAATTATTAGACGTGTTTCGACTAGGTTATAGTAATCTATAAGCTATAGCAATCTAATAACACAGTAAACTGTGGATTTAATGCATTCATAGCAAAAGTCAATGGTTGAAGTACAAAATAATGAAAAGATAGTAAAAACAGGCTAAGAAGGCTAACGCGGCAATTTTGTCACTTTAAGATTATAAAAGAAAGAAAACAAATTACACTTGACTCCGATATTTTGAAAATGATACACATATTTTTTATTTTGCATAACGATACACATCGTTTATGAATTGCAAATAAGAGTATGAGAATATCAAGTTTCATGATTTTATCAAGCTTTTATTGTTCTTTTACGGTAGGATAAATTAAATGGTAGTAATTACTGAAATAAAACACAAGTGAATATTTGCAAAATAAAGCAGTGTACTGCGAATTATACACTCTATTTTCTCTATGGTAACTACGCGTGCGATGAGCAGTAATTTTATTATCATGTTAATTAAACTTGTATGAAAGTTTGTTTCATTTCTCGTTACCGTAAATGAAACGAATCCTTTTAACAATGAATTATTCATATGTAATACATTTATCGCGTTTTAGTGTGTGTGAACCATCAATGCGCAAAAGTATACACAGCCTATTAGCAGCCTAACAAAGTCACGGTAATCTCAATCGTTTAACGCTGATTTTATCAAGCACTTGCAAAAACTAATACAGTGTCCCTTTTAAACATATTTGAACATTTTTAAAACTTAATAACATTTTTTGAAATAGGATCCAGCAAATTGAATTTTAATCTACCCGGCAATGTCGTAACAATTGTTTCCAAAAATTGCATTTGGTTGAGATATTAAAGGAGTTGAAAGCCATCGTATTCTAATTCTTTTATCATCCAAACCGATTGTAATTATTGGAATCAATATTGTTAACCAGCAAACTAGTCCTTCTAACATTGGCAAAAGATCCAAGTTGCTTAAAAAATGTTATTCCGATATAAAAAGTGTCTTAATATATTTGTAGCCCACCGTAAGTACTCCCTTATAAAGATGGCAACATTAAATAAACTATCATAACGCGTGCTTCAAATAAAAAGCTGATTAACTCGTTTCGAGCGAAATGATTATTATTCGCACGGAATCGTTCCGTGCGTCTTTACAGGTATAACTATTCTAAAACAAAAACGACCGTTTCGACCGGCACTATAAGTTTGGTGTTAAAAGTAGAATTTTCTCGCGCAATAAACGGAACGAATTTTTCAATCATCCCGATACCCCGTCTAATAATGGAAGAATAAAACCCACGAGTTTTTAAGTTAGCGTCCCGAAGCTCTTCTCTTAATAAGCGGACACAATGAACGGAATGCTGGAAAACGAGGGTTCTTAATCTGAAAAATAGCGGCGAAGTCACGTCCGCGTCGTAAACCTGTCCTAAATTTGCGTGTCTCTGCCGGTGCTCGTTACTCTCGTCCGCGGTGCCAAAAAATCTTGAATGGCAGCGGCGTTATTGAGGCGGAAGGAGTTCGCTTCGAAACACTGTTTCCGGCCGCGGGGAAAGTAATCAGCTAATGCCGCGCAGAATATAGAATCAGCAGGATTTGGCCGATGCAAATTCGAAGAGATTTTCGCTGGAATCCCGTGATACAAAAAAGGATAACACCGGCCTGTTTCTCAACTAATTACATCCGGCAATTCGTATTATCGTTGCGAGTGAAATCCGTTCGGCCGCGTCCCGCCGCGATATTCCGGACACGTTCTCGCAATTTGTACCACAAATTCGTTATTCGTCGAATTTCGCCCGCTGACTCGCGGGCTGGTCCGCAAATTCCCGTGCACCGCTGCTTGTCGAATTCGTTACATCATTTTGTAAGTCTATACCGGTCAGCTGACGCTATCGTAACGAGTGCGCTATCAACGCGGGACTTCCCCGCGGATTTCGGGCCGACCTCCGTTCCGCCGTGTTGGATTTAAGCTGTACAGTTTGTAGCAAGAAAATGTAGAAACTCTTATCTGAGCAAATCAAATACTGCATTGTGCATTTATTAGCTACCTTTTGTTTCATAAAAACGTCATAGGTACTATATAAATTAAAACTCAATGCGTACCAAGATGTTTTCTTATTTCCAGAATAGCGTGTCGGTTAGCGTGGAGTAAACAATTGCTGCACCTTTGACTTGTATTCGGGCATAACAAACTTCGTATTTATCGAATAAGAAATATTCGATATTTTTAATAAAGAAATAAACAGAAGGAACGAATAAAAAAGGACATAGGAAATTGTTTTATTAAAAGTTAACAAAACACAGGAATAGAAAGATACAATATGTCCTATTCGATAAATATAAAGTCACAGCAATTGTTCACCCCACAAATGACCTGTTCCATTACCCTATCTATGAACTAAATCACTATAATTAATATATCATTCAAATAGAGTAGGCGATTTTCGTGTTGCAACTTTTCAATCAATCTCGAAAAAGTATAAGAAGGTGATGATGGGACAAATCAACAGTATTATGTCCACCACCATTAATCGTTTTCGAAATATGCATATTTACCTCTCACATAAAAGCAGCGCTCTATTATAAATCTTGCAACTAAATAATATTCAATTCTACGCACTAACGCTTTCCAAAAATGTTGTCTAATTAACTACCATATTTATACCAAGCCTGTGATAGTAGGGAAAATGATAGCACTATTTCAAAACATATTTCTTCCCAATACTTGCGCTCGTTATTCAAAAACGCAACCATAATAGATAAAATTGTTTTAGCCTGCTTTAAAGCGATTTCACGAAATCGGACATGGCAGTAACATAAAGCTACAAACGGTTATTGTTCCTATGAAATTTAAAACTCAAATATTTCCAAATATATGCGATTGCCACGGTAGCTGCAGTATGCGCAATCATCGACGGCGGAACATAACCGTGATCCTAATTGAACAATACGCGGATGAGTGAAACAAACCACTATACTTTTTCCATGAAATTTTTAGTCAACTTTATAGTTGAATCAAAGCCAAGTGGAAAATTGCGAGGATTCGAGGAATTCGAGGCAATAAGATCGACAGCTGGGATATCTCATTGGCGTAGAATTTATCGAATTAAAGAGTTTCGGCGTCAATCCTTAAATCTGAGAATGGCCTAGAGAAACTCGTTATCTGCGAGAGACTCCACTGTGTCCAAACTAAACATCTATCGAGCTGTTTTATTAGTGACCGAATTTATTTGTAGCTTTACGGAGTAGTAGAATTTTATGGGACGAAATAATGTTTTCTTGTTGGGGTAGTCTGTTAAGGTAAAGTATACTGTACAGTGTTATATAGTCTTCCTACATAGTCCTCCTTCTTCACATATTTAGAAACCAATGATTCGAACATAAAATACAAATACTAAATAAACTTTGCCACCTGTATGATTTACTAAATTCTAAATAAATGTAGCGGCTTATACAATTCACTGAAATTTCAATAAAAAGGACCTTTGTAATTCACTGAATTTTAAATAAAAGGAACCTACACAATTCACTGAATTTTAAATAAAAGGGACTTGTACCATTCACGGAATTTCAAGTAAATTTAATTTACCGTATGACATTGAATAAAAGTTAACTATATAATTCGTTGACTTTTAAATAAAATGGGAAGGGTAAAACTAAATTTAGTCTTGTCATTCTTATAAAGCAATACACGTTAGTCATTTTTGGAGTTCAATATTAACCCTTTGCACTCGAAGCCATTTTAACTGTAAATTTGAAACAATTTTCCTGACTCATAGTTACCAGACTAAGTGGTTATAACGCGAAGGGTTTATTTTATAGAAAACTGTTCCAACAATTCATTCTTATCAATTGAAATACGTAGAGACGCGGTTTACCCAAGTTGCCGAATCAGGACTTTTCTACTGGATCGTTCAATCGATGTCCAATTAAGGACCAATTAAAAGTGCGTCGGCTGCCAGCGAGGGATGAGGGGAGGGGCGAAAGAGTGAGGAAAAAGAGCTAAACGTCACAAAGAAACTACCCGGACGGAATATATTGGGAAGTCAGTCAGCATGAGCCGCCATAAAAGTTTGAGTGCGTTCCTTAATGCGGTATTCGCATAGGAGGAAACCCGTAGAATGGTTGTTGCGCCGAGTCGAGTCTCGCGATGATGGTGGATGGGGGTTATATGAGAGGTGGAGGAAGAAGAGAGGGTTCGCTCGAGAGAAAAGTCGTAACTACTTTGGTTCACGACAGTTCGTTCCGCCGTGCTTCCACCGCGCATTTCTCTCTCTCTCTCTCTCTCTCTCTTTCTCTTTTTCTTCCTTTCTCTCTTTCTCGCTTTTCTCCCTCTCTCTCTCTCTCTCTCTTTCTCTTTTTCTTCCTTTCTCTCTTTCTCGCTTTTCTCTCTCTCTCTCTCTCTTCGTATTTTCTCTCTTTCACTCTCTTTGTCATTTTCTTTCTCGCTTTCTCTCCCACTCTCTCTCTCTCTCTCTCTTCGTGTTTTCTCTCTTTCATTCTTTGTCACTTCCTCTCTCGCTTTCTTTCTTCCTCTCTCTTACATTTTTTTCTTTATACCTCTCTCTTTCACAATCTTTCTTCTTCTACTTCTACCTCTCTCTTTCTGTCTCTGACTTGTTCCCTCTTCGTTGCTCGCGTTCAACTTGCTTCTGTAACACGGAGACGGGTCTTTTACCAGATCCCTCCATGCCCGTGACTCTCCTCGAGGCTCTTTTTCCTTTTTTTTGTTTCTTCGGAACACTCCAGGGACGCGATTTTTACTATTTACTCATAGGGACTCGCTACATCGATAACGACGCTTCTTCAACAACCTCGTATCCCCGGGGACATTGTCGCGCGAGCGTTTACACGCTCCTGGAACACCGTTTTCGTAGGCTGGATGTTCGCTGTTTAACCCTTTGCTGCCAGTATTTATTTTAGTATCGCGTTTTTAGCATATTTCCAAGTTTTGCATAGACTATTAAAATATTTAACCATATTTAACTATATATATTAACTAACAAATATTTAACTATTAAAATATTACTATTAAAATATTTAACCCTCTGTTTCCGCGTACATACGATGAAAATGGTATAACGCGGCACCCAATGACCTTTTCAAATAATTGGGATAATAAGAAACGTTTGAATTAAAACTGTACTAAACTCTTTATTTAAATAACACTTAATATTTAACGGCGAGTGATTCTGAGTAAGCGTAAAGTGTAAAGCGTGTTTTTGACTGGAGATTGTGTTGCGAGAGTGTCGAGTGAGTTGCTATTTGCTCCGAGGTAAATTCGGTATGGGCGTGCATTTTTGACGGAACAAGCGGATTTGTTGATGATGGATTTCTAAAATGAGAGAGGGGAATGGTTGTCCTGCATGATTGGTTAAATGACAGAGTAGAGACAAGAAATAGGTGAAGAGATAGAAGGAAAAGGAAAGAAGGAAGAAGTGACCGTCCAGAGTACTGGACACCTCCAGGTATGAACCGTACCCCGGAACGGTACGCACGTGCGATCCGCATGTCTCGAGATTTGACCGTAGCAGGCAGTAAACCCGGAAAAATACCTCGACTTGCACAGGACATACGAAATGAAAGTTTTCTAAACGCGGTAGTAGCCTAACAGTTGGTGAGCAGCTGCTGGTCATAATGTAATAAAGAGATAAAAATTTATTTGAAGTAACGACTTTTCAGAGAACTGCATGCTACGGATGGATTTGTATTGACCAGGTCCTATAATCGTATTTTGAAGCGAAACATCCTCCCCCCCTTGAGAGGGAACCGATCAAAGTAGAATGATGACTGTGTATATGAATAGTGATTAATATAATATATATGGAATATGTGTGTGTGATGTGTAATGTGTGTGAATGCAATGCTCTGTGTCTGTGTGCTTGTTTCCGTGATTTTTATGTTTGTGACAAGACATTGTTCCCGGGTTGATCATCCTCCGTCATAGATTTCTTGCGTCCCTGGCTGCTCTCCTGGTTGGCCTCCTCCGCGTGGATGTCCAGCAATGGGACGAGTTTTTTTACGCACCGATCGAGCACGTTTGCGCTTGTTTTGACCGTGACTGCGCGAACGATACCGTCGGAGCCTGGATGCGTTTTGATTACTCGCCCGAGAGGCCACTGCATGGAAGGCACGTTGTCTTCCCTCAGGAGCACGATCGTACCCTCGGTGATTGGATGACTGCCTCTGGCCCATTTGTTGCGCCTGGTTAACTCATTCAAATATTCGCGATGCCAACGTTTCCAGAAATGCTGTTTTAATTGCTGGATCCGTTGCCATCCAGACAAGCGATTGGGTGTAATATTGTTGAAATCTTGTTCGCGCAGACTCGTAAGAGCATCGCCAATTAGGAAGTGGCCTGGGGTTAATGCGAGGAGATCTGTGGGATCGGAGGAAATTGGAGTAAGAGGTCGGGAGTTCAGTATGGCTTCGATGTCAATGATCAATGTATTAAAATTTTCAAAGGTTAATAATTCGGCACCTACAACGCGTTTCAGGTGGGTTTTAAACGACTTTACAGCGGCTTCCCATAGACCTCCGAAATGGGGAGCCTGTGGCGGGATAAAGTGCCAATTGATGGCGCGTTCTGTTAAAAATGCGGTTACTGCCTCGCGGTGATCGTCGGAATGTAACAACTCTCGAAGTTCACGAAGCTCATTGTTCGCTCCCTTGAAGTTGCTACCGTTATCTGAATATATGTTGATACAAAGTCCTCGTCTCGCGATGAAGCGTCGCAGTGCTGCGATAAATGCCTCTGTTGTTAAATCGCTGACCAGCTCGAGATGCACGGCCTTTACGGCCAAACATACAAAAACTGCCACGTATACCTTAATACGGTTGCGGTTTCGGTGTCGCCGTTCTTTTATAAAGAACGGTCCGCAGTAGTCAACCCCTACGTTGGAGAATGGACGCGATTCCGTGACTCTTGCTGATGGTAAATTACCCATAGGGTAATGAACGGGTGGTGGGTTGGCTCGGCGACAGCGGACGCAATTCTGAATGGTTTTCCATACCTGGCTTCGACCATCTATCGGCCAATATTGTCGTCTCAACGAATACAGCGTCTGTTGTGTTCCGGCGTGCAAGAGATTAAGATGCTCGTTCAAGATAATGCAGGTTGTGATGTGATCTTTCGGTAGGATAATGGGGTTTTTTTGGGAGAAGGTCAAGGCTGAATTTTCCAACCGACCTCCTACCCGAAGAATTCCATCTTGGTCCAGAAAGGGGTTTAACTTAGCCAGTTGATGTGTAAGCTTGTGATTGTTTCGGCGATCCAAAGCGCGTATTGCCTCGTCGAAGTGTTGATGTTGTGCCATTCTGATGATGGTGATTTTTGCTCGAGATAACTCTCTGACGGTGAGACTACCTTTCGTAATTTTGCCTGGTCTCCATCGTAGACACCGTGCGATGATGCGTATTAATTTTCCCCAGGACGAGTATCGGTTGAGTATGCTCGTATCCTTTGCGGTGGTTATGGTCATGCAGGTAACTATTCTTTGCTCCGGATCTTCAGTACACGGGATTAATTCTCGACTAGGCCAGGATGCTGATCCTTGTTTAAGCCATGGTGGCCCGTGTTGCCATATGGATGGTTGTAGGAAGTCATGAATTGTTTGACCTCTCGATATCAGATCTGCCGGATTGTCTGACGAACCAACGTGGCGCCAATCGACGATTTGGGTTTTCGATTGAATTTCCGACACGCGGTTGGCGACAAAAGTTTTCAAGGTGTGCGGTGATGAATTGAGCCAGTGTAAAACTATTGTTGAATCTGTCCAGAACGTGGTTCGGTCGATTTGCTTGTGTAACGCCTTTCGTATGGTGTTCATTAACCCGGTCAACAGTAATGCTCCACATAGTTCTAGTCTCGGGATGGATTGGGTTTTTAGTGGTGCGACCTTTGATCTCGCTGCGAGAAGTTCGACTAGTGTGTCTCCGTGGTCGTTTTGGGATCGTAGATACACGCAGGCGCCGTAAGCCTTTTCGCTAGCATCGCAAAATCCGTGCAACTCGATTGTCGATGCGGTTTGAATAATGACCTTCCTGTTAAATGTTACGTTGTTGAGAAGGGCTAACTGTGTATAGTAGTCGATCCATTTGGTGTGGATGCTCATTGGCAGTGACTCATCCCAGTCAACCTTCAGTGTCCAGAGCTCCTGAAGAAGGATTTTTGCCGTGATAATGACCGGACCTAGCAAACCCAGCGGATCGTAAATCTTTGCTATTTCTGAACTTATCAGTCGCTTGGTGACTCGAGATTCATGGGAAATGGGTTTTACTAAGTATGTGATTGAATCGTTTGCGGAATTCCAAACGATACCCAATGTTTTGATGGTCGATGATTCGCCGATGTGCAATTGTTTGTTTATGTTTTCTTCGGGCAAGTCTTTCAATAGCAGTCGATCGTTGGCTGCCCACTGTCTAATATTTAAGCCTGCTGATTTGAGTACCTCTGTAAGTTCGTTTCTTAATTTAATGGCGTCTTCTATTGTGTCGGTTCCGGACAAGAGATCGTCCACATAAAAATCCCTTTTTAAAATGTCGCACGCGTGGGGAAAACGATGATATTCGTCGTCTGCTAATTTCGCGAGACATCGGATGGCTAAATATGGCGCCGCGGATAACCCGAATGTAACGGTGTTGAGCTGATATGTTTTGAGCATGCCGTTGTTATCACGCCAGAAGAGTTTTTGATACCGCCTGTCTTCTGGACGAACCCGAAATTGTCGGTACATTTTCTCAATGTCCCCTGTGATCACATATTGATGCGTGCGAAATCTGAATAAAATGTGTACGAGATCGTCCTGAATTTTGGGGCCGGTGTGAAGAATGTCATTAAGTGATGTGCCGGTGCTCGTTGCTGCGGATCCGTCGAAAACGACACGGAGTTTGGTGGTTAGGCTGGATGCTTTGATTACTCCGTGATGAGGCAGATAATAACCTTCTTCGTTGTCGGAGACTTCGGACATGTGTCCAAGGTTAAGATATTCCTCTATAATGCTTTCGTATTCCTTTCGTAAATCGACGTCCCGTTGGAATTTTCGCTCTAATGAGAGGAATCGTTTCTGGGCAGTCGATTTCGATTCTCCGAGTTCCGCCTTGCGATCATTAAATGGAAGGGCTACGACGTACCTTCCCTCCGCGTTTCGAGTCGTGTTGGTTTTAAAATGGTTTTCACATGCGATCTCTGATTCCGTGAGGTGCTGTGTCGATGGGCCGTCTTCGATTTCCCAAAATCGTGTGAGGTCGAATTGCAGAGCAGTGTTCATGTGGCATGAGGCGGCTTTAGAAGGTTTGCTTGTTGGTGTGCTCCCCCCGATTACCCATCCGAGCGTGGTCTTCTGAAGGAAGAGATCAGGATCGTTTGATTGCGAAAGCTTGATCTGACCCACGCTCAAGATGGATAATGCTGTGCCTGCTCCTAACAACAAGTCTACTGGTCCTGGGCGATGAAATGTAGGATCTGCGAGTTCGATGTTCTGCGGGATCTTAAGGGTTGCGCGATCGATCGTTTGGTCGGGTATTGAGGTGGCTATGTTTGGCACGATTAAAAAGGTTAGAGTACGATGGTAGTTGTTCAATCGGGACTGAACGGTTGTTGTCACCGTATGTTTTGCGACCGTGGTGAGAGTGTTAAGTGCGCCGACCGGAATCGAACATCGGTTTTGTGTTAAGCGGAGCCGTTTTGCGAAATTTTGTGTCATGAAGTTCGTGGTCGAGCATGTGTCGATTAAAGCTCGACACGGAATCGGTTGACGGGATTTGTTTAGCGCGGTTATTCTTGCAGTGACCAGTAGATCGTTCGAATGGGCGTTCACAATAAAAGTATTGTGAATGCCCTTACCCCTTGGACTTTTTCGATGTGATAGTCAGGGTGGTGAAAACGGCCTCGTATGATCCGCGTCTTCTTGACCGGCTGGTGCGCCTACAACGGATGCGGATTTCGCGAGATTCGGGGTGGTGGAGGATCTCCGACTTCCTGGATGGTCTGATGTGTGAATTAGCGTGTGATGGCGTTGGTTGCAGACTCGGCATGAAAATAGTGATCTGCAGCTATCTGTGGTATGACCGGGTCGTAGACAATTGTGGCACAATGCTGTCTTCTCGACGGTTTCTAATCGCGTCGCGGGGGAGGCTAACTTAAAGGTTTCGCAGTCTCGGACTGCGTGTGCCTCGTGGCAGATCGAGCATTGCGGTGATTTTGCCGCAAAGAATGTCTGCGTTCGCGCGGTGCCCCCGGTACTGGGTTTAGGATTGGTGGCTATTGAAGTGTGACGATTTCCACCGGTAGAAACTATTCTGGTGATTGCCGCCGATGAACAATTCGCCCGTTTCTGCAGGAACTCCATTAGATGTGTGTAGGACGGCATCTCTTTGTTAGGCAGCGTGACTTCCCATTGCCAGATGGTATCGGAATTAATTTTGGATAGAATGATCGATATTAAAATGGAGTTCCACGATGATACCGATTCGCCGAGGTTTCGAAGGGCTCGTAGGTGTTGGTTTAGAACGTCTAACAATTCTCCTAATGCTTCCGGGGTATCCTTAGTTAATTTAGGGATATCGCGAATGGCGTCACAATGTCGTAAGAGGGTCCGTCGAGGACAGTGGAATTTTTCTTTTAATATATCGATTGCATCCTGATAATTTGTGTCCGTAGTCTTGAGAGATTGGATGCATGCAGCCGCCTTTCCCGTGAGAGTTGACCGGAGGTATTGAAGTTTTTGAACCGGGGTTAAATCTTCGTTGCGGTCAATCATGGAGGTGAATATATCGAAAAAGGATGCCCAATTTTCGATCGTGCCGTCGAAGGTAGGCAACCGCATCTCCGGCAGTTTTATGGCCATCGGAGCCGTTACTGTCAAGGCCGGGGACGCCGGGTGAACGCTACGAGAGTTGTTTGGTTGTTCGTTCGGTTGAATTAAATCTTTAGCCCGGGCTACGACGGTATAATAATTAGTTTGCATTTCGAATCGACGCGTTTCTTCCGACGGATCAAGAGTTTCTAGCTCGAATTGTATATCATCGAATCGATCCCACGCTTTAGCTAGTCCGTTGAGATGTTCTGTTATTAGAGAAATATTGCGATGCTCTGATTCTTCGCAATTGTCTAAGAAGTTTTTTAGCGTCGTAATATGTCCAATGATATTACCGCGTCTACGTCGTAGGGTGCTAATTTGCGAGTCTTGGGAGTTCATGGTGAGATACGTAAGGAAATGAGAAGGAAGTTGGCGATACAATTAACGAGCCTACCTTGTAGTATCACGACCCCGGCGGTGCTGCGATTTCTTAAAATCACCGAGTCCTTGTGTGTCTTGGTGTTGAATGTTGTACAAGCGCCTCCGATTAACGTGGTTGATGTCGTCTTGTGAGTGGTTGTTGATGAAAATGGTCGGTGTCCGTTGAATGATCACTCGTTCACGAACACTATAATCCGGCTCGAAGGACCAATGTTTCCGCGTACATACGATGAAAATGGTATAACGCGGCACCCAATGACCTTTTCAAATAATTGGGATAATAAGAAACGTTTGAATTAAAACTGTACTAAACTCTTTATTTAAATAACACTTAATATTTAACGGCGAGTGATTCTGAGTAAGCGTAAAGTGTAAAGCGTGTTTTTGACTGGAGATTGTGTTGCGAGAGTGTCGAGTGAGTTGCTATTTGCTCCGAGGTAAATTCGGTATGGGCGTGCATTTTTGACGGAACAAGCGGATTTGTTGATGATGGATTTCTAAAATGAGAGAGGGGAATGGTTGTCCTGCATGATTGGTTAAATGACAGAGTAGAGACAAGAAATAGGTGAAGAGATAGAAGGAAAAGGAAAGAAGGAAGAAGTGACCGTCCAGAGTACTGGACACCTCCAGGTATGAACCGTACCCCGGAACGGTACGCACGTGCGATCCGCATGTCTCGAGATTTGACCGTAGCAGGCAGTAAACCCGGAAAAATACCTCGACTTGCACAGGACATACGAAATGAAAGTTTTCTAAACGCGGTAGTAGCCTAACAGTTGGTGAGCAGCTGCTGGTCATAATGTAATAAAGAGATAAAAATTTATTTGAAGTAACGACTTTTCAGAGAACTGCATGCTACGGATGGATTTGTATTGACCAGGTCCTATAATCGTATTTTGAAGCGAAACACCCTCCGACTACTGCAGCACGGGCTTCGAGCACTTGGCTTTGGCCAATATATTGTTAAGACACAGGAAAATAGGAAAAAATAACACAATGGATTGTTGAAAAGGAACAATGTTTTTCATTATACATTTCATTTTTTACACATATTACATAAAATTGTCGCCCGTCTTCCTTGCTTTACATGTAGCGGTATCATCGAAGCGAATATACCTTAGTATATCCGTAAATCTATCTCTAGACATTAAAGCAGCATAAAATCTTCTTGAAGGTGTATCATCTTTCCACAAATCGCTTTTACATTCTCACGATTCTCTGAATCTTCCAATTAGCAATAATAGTCCGAAAAATGCATCCATTTCTATGCGGTCTATTGGTTTCCATTTCTTGTTCGATGGTAAGCTCTCCCCCGCTTTTTTATTTGTCCATAATATGATATCGTCGATTATTTCGTCATTGATAAATAAATGGAAGCACTCATCTTCAGTTTCTATATATTCACTTTGTTCGGTAAGTGAACATTTGTGTGGAAGATTCTGCAATGTTGTAGTGTCCATTGGTGCAATATGTTGCCAATTACGACCAGATACCGCTACACATTCTGCAGATTCTGATGTATATTCCTCATTCAAATCAGAATTTTGTTCTTCGGGTTCAGCATCGCTGTTAGATGCACTCCACCATCAGATGATTGTTCACAATTGTGAAGATCCTCTTCTTCAATCTCATCAATAAGAAATTGATCATTTTTTTGAGAGGTAGCCATTTTACGAAGTAATAAACGTATATAACAATAACAAAGGTAACAAAAATAATGGAAATAATGAATAATAAATTAGTAAATATATATAATAGTACTCTTGACGCACGTCTTTCTCTCTCAAAGTGATGCATACAGCTAATCAGCCTCAAAATCAGCGACGTTTCCCGTTTTCGTGGAATTATTGTCGGGAATATAATACGGCATTATGGTTGGGCCAGTGTAAACACTATACGAGACAGTCTACTATACTATGATAGTCTAAACATTGGCGGTCCCTTTGCTACTATCACAGACAACTTCGGTACTGCATACGTTACAACGAGTCACGAATGACCCCGGCATAGGAGGCGGAGGGTTAAACAACCTAAATATTATTAGGATTTGTAACGGGTGAAAGCGTGAAAATGTTCTTATTTTTATTTTTTACTTTCTAGTTTCAGTTTCATTCTCTACTACGAAAGCAACGAACAGGAGTATATTAAATATTCATTTTGATTCTTAACATTTTTAATTGGTTGAAAATAATCTGACAGCATTGTACTATATATTGGGTTGTTCAGTAAGTCATTGCGCCTTTTTCATTTCATTTTTAAGTACGTTTATTTAATATACGCAATGAACATTAATCACTGATGTATTGGCCGTTTTGTTGGATGAATATAAGAAGGATGTTTTTCACACATAATACTGAAAAAGATCCATTACGTTTCCAATTACATGTTCCAGATAAAACAATAAAAGAATTAAAAGAACACGTATTTTTCATAAATATTAAATACAGCCTGCATTTCCATAAATATTATCTTATCCACCCTATCTACGTAGTTCGACTTTTGTGCTCTTAATTCTAACTTTCGTACTCCTTTCCCTGTTTTACGTGTTCCATCGGCCAGTTTCCCCTCTTCTCACAATCTGCAAATTTCTTCTTTGCTTACACCAGTCGAAATCCGGGGCGCGTTGATATCCAGTTAATTGATAACCACTTATCCGAGTTTCTCTCAGGGCACGTGGGCGCTTAGACGGAACAGAAAATCGGGCGGGGAATAAACTCGTAGCGAGGGAAGCGGATCCGGCAATGGGGCTCCAAGTAATTTACTTACATTCCCACGATATCGAGAAACCATCGTCCCGTTTCAAATCTTCCCGCGGCCGGGGCGCGGAATTTATGAGACCCTACGCGGATCGTAAGGGTGTAATTGAAGTTCGCGATCGTCTCCGTGCCGGCGGCGCGGCGGTTCGAAGTGAAGAGAAAGGAAACCCGCTGGCTGCCAGCTAGAATCTTCGGCTGGTTGCCGGTGTTAAGCCCCGTCGTAAAAGGGGTTTTACGCGATCGGACTTTCGCAATGAAACTTCGGCTGCCGGCGGAATCGATCGCGTTTCCAGTCATTGGGCGACCGTTGTCGGGCTTCCTCGCGGATCATTTGCCGTCCTCGTAAAAACACTTTCGAAATAAATTAACACGCGGCGAAGAGTCGTTACTGGGACCTCGGCCTCCTCCCTGCGCCACCGGGCCTCTTTAAATTGTATTATTCTTCTCGCGAGACGATAGGGGGTTCCCGGAAAAATCGATCACCCTCCCGTCGATTGTTTCTCCACGCTCGTCCGCCCCTGACAGGCTACGAGTGTTTGTTCCGCGAACAGAGCGTAATTAAAATGACGCCGCGTGTGGCTCTTCCCATATAGGCGAAAATATTTGCCTGGGAAAAATGTAGAACGCAGATGATAGTATTCGCTCCGGCTGTGAGTCCGATTGAGAAGTGTGATCTCTCGTTAGATGGACGACAATAGATATATCTTGATTTGTGTGTTTATGGATACGGAAGGAAGCTCGTAGAAACTAAAAGCAAGTGAAATTGGATCGTCTCTATTTTGGACTACAGAAGGTACAAAAAACTAGTATCGGATTGAATTGAAATCTGTAAAGTTTGTAGTTTATTACGGTCTGTATGTATACAGGGTGTATCAAAATTATTGTAACTCCGGGAAATGAGGGGCTTCCATTTGGAATAACTTTTTCCTTAGTGAAAATGCAATCCGCAACTTTGTTTACGAGTGAAAACAGTGGTAACGACTTCGGGTCGTGATCGAACCAGTGAACAAGGCACAGAGCGTGGACTTGCCGAATTTGTTTAAGAATCGTGAAGAATCGTAAACTATTAGTAATAAGTAACATTTAGTTGAGAGTACATTTGTTGCTTGGAAATGTCGATTACGATCCTTGGTTAACGGCCATATCGCGCAAGGGACGCGATCGTATGAATTGTATGGTTAAAACGGAATTTTTCGCAGCGTTATCACCAAACACTGGCAACTCAATCAATCACTGATAATTGCGAATTGTAAAGATATCCAATAGGATGTTCTCCTTTTGTACCATCTCGAGGAAGTGTAGTATTTCGACAGTATTGTGCTTACAAATATTCGCACTTCACGAACACTCAACAAATTTGGAACTGCTTGTGTACGTGAACGCACGTACAAAATCGATCGTCAATTTCTACGCGTGATGAATATCTGAAGAACATTAGTCATGATCTTCGACGGCCTATTCAAGAATTCAAAAACTTACTTGCTGTTACGTCTAACACATCCATGTGAAGATTAGAGATTAAAGTGGTCGTCAGTATTCATTCGAGTGGTTACCAGCAGTCATTCACCTGGTTATCAATGCTCATTCAAGTGGTTATCAGTAATCATTCACCTGGTTACTAGTGGTCATTCAAATGGTTATCCGCGGTCATTCACGCAGTTATCAGTGGTCATTAAAGTGGTTATCAGTGGTCGTCGTAGTGGCAATGTCTGGTCATCCTAGTAGTCACTTCTGATCATGTTTCCAAATTTTTGCTCCCTCACATCTGCACTTATTGTTGCTGCTTTATTTCTTCTGCTACCTTCCTTTGCTGCTGCTGTTGCTGCTGCTGCTTCCAGAACCAACGTCACATCGAAATGTGAGTCGCATGCACTTTTTTTATAAGTAGTATTCTCAATGTAACGAGTACAGTGTATTACGTATATGCATTGTTAATTGGTCACTGTACTCGCTGCAGTAGTAATAGTAGTAGCAGTAGTAGCAGTATTTGGGCTGGCTTTGACGCCCCAACGATCAGCGCAGCTGGGCATATCCGCAACTTGCAATAGGATTGCGAAATAATCACGCGTTGTTTTAGTTAATTTTAAATGGAGATAAACATTGCCAATAGAACAGTCCGTATTAGCATTGAAATTAATTGTTTAAATTATAGCGTTGCGAATAAAATAATCGCGATCTTATTTCAAGTGACATGTGCGATAGCTTTAAAGATAGATTCTTGGATCTCTGCTCGTCGAATTAGCGCTGCGACGACATAATCGCGTTGTCGAGGCTTGCCCTTCGACTTTTTAGACGCCCACGCCGCAGCCGCAACAATGGGGAGGCTTCGACGCCCCAACAAACAGCACGAATGGGCACACCGCGATTTTTACAATAAGAGTATTTGTCTATGAATCAATTTCAAAGTTATCGTTGCGAAATAATCGCGTTGTCAGTAGATTGGTTCCTCTTTCAGAGCCCATGCCACAACTGTAAACCTCCGCAGTGTGGTATTCGCGATGTTTTCTTAGAGTCGCGAGTCGAATTAACAACTCGAAGTTCTCGAAATAGTAATTACTCGCGTTTCCATTTGCAGTCACGTTACCACTTAGTATCGCGTAGACAAGTTGGTAATGTGTTAGTAAGTATGCGAAACCCGCGTCTGTAAGAAAGGGAGCCACAACGAATACTGGTATCGTTCTGACTCCATTTCGGATCTCCAGTCCAGCAACCTCCACGTGGTGAGACTCGGGCAATCGGTGTAATTTTCGATTTCCAATCAGCTGTAAATTCATTTGCAACTGATTCGAAATCAATAATTACATGGAGCTTGTTTATTGTCATTTCCTTATAATAATTGAGAAATGCAGATTAGTGTTGAATAGTGCAGAAGAATATTTGGGATTATGTGTAGAACAGTGTATAATGATACTAAAAGATCACATTTTAATGGAAGCGGTCCACTGCGTGATCTGTAGATCAAGGACCACCATTTATGGTCAGTCAGACGAAACAGAGATGGTCTAAGGTCAGTCAAGTAGAATGGTATTGTTCTAGGCAAGTGGAATACGTGACTGCATTGACTGACAAGTAGAACAAGGGCGATGTGCGATCAGACTCGTAGTAGAAGGTCAGGGTTAGGTTAAGTTTTGGTATTGTCGAGCTAGTTGGAAGTGAAGCTGCATTGGTTAGGTATTGTCCAGCTAGTGAAGGACGGAGCTGCATTGCATGGCAAGTAGAATAGGCTAGATCTAAGGCCGGACATATGGAATGGCGAGTTATGTACTGTATCAAGTAGAACATGCTGAACGTACAACCAGATAAGCGTGCTAGAATTGTTCCATAGTTAAGCAAGTAGAATAGAGACCTATGTAGTCAATTCAGTAGAATAGGGATGTTGTATCAGACAAGTGGTACAATATTGTTCTATGAGCTGTAATAAGTAGACTACAGGCGAAGTATAATGAGGCAAGTGGAATATGCAGCTTGATGGTCTGGCAAGTAGAATAGATACGCGATGCGCAAGTATATAGCATAAATTCGTGATGATCAAATAACGAATTTATCCCTCGATAAAAATTGTAAATTTCCAGAAAACACGTCTCTTCTAGTTTATGAAAATGCTGATATGCAGAAAAATAACTGCCATTAATACTTTAATTAAAATTTAAAAGTGAAGTTGTACAACACTAATTACTTTTGCAAAATTAATGACACTAATGCTGAAATCTTAGTCAATTGTTTTCAATTGAAGTGTTAAAGTGACCGTTTTTATCAAAAAATGAAAAAATAAACCAATCGATTATGAATCCAATCCACCCAAAGCTTCTTTTCATCGCTCATCCAGAAGATGAGTCTCAACCAATAAATCTGAAAAAAGTAACAGTCTCCTGCTCCTCGTCCGACATCAGCTGACCCATTCCATAATTTCATTATGTAGGGTTTTTTTCCGGGTATGGAAGGCGGAATGATTGAGCGTTGTAAAATGGTAATGAATGGGGCACATGGCGACAGAGTGTTTGAGCGACTTCGAGTGGCCTGAGTCTATTGCTTAGGTTCCTCGAAGTCCTGCGTGGCCGAAAAATAGAGTGCGAATGTGGCCGAGAGCGAAATAACGAAAGAAAGAGAGAGAGAGAGAGAGAGAGAGAGAGAGAGAGAGTGAGTAAGAATGAGACAGCGAGTGAGGCAGAGCGAAAGAGTATGAATGCAAGAGAGAGAGAGAGAGTGAGAGGATAATTTGGAAACTCTTTAACAATTTTTATACAACATTATTTGTAGCAAATAGCTTGAAGGTTAAGTTTTAATTATTTTTTTATTAGAATTATCTTTCGTGTTCCATATTTTCTATGCAATCACTTTGCGAATACTACTGGAGTCGTCAAAACATTAATTCGGTAAATTGTGTAATACAAGGTATGAGTAAAAACAGTGTCAACAGTCACATTTCGGTAAATTCTGACCCAGAGCCAAAAATAGTTGGAAACGTCTGGTCCAGATCCAGACAGCGAAACTGTAATTCGATTCCAAACGATATATACGTTATCCCCGACAGCGTGTTAATATCGAGCCTAGCTCGCCTAGCACCGAACCGATCGATCCGACAAATACAAAGAACGGCTCGTCAGTCCCAGCGAAAATTCCTAATGCTAGCAAAACCATGTGCCGAAAATCACGCGAACGTTGAAACATCAAGCCGCCCACCTCGGCGAGCCCCCTCCCCTGTCGAAACGCGCATCGCCAGCAACTTCGTTACGAACTCACGAATTCACGTCACCGCTACCGCAGCGTCCCTAATTCCTTATTAATCACCGGCTGGCGGGGATCGCTCGTTCCCCTCCCGGTCCCCGAGCTTTGAGCCGGCTGAACCCGGTCGCATACAATTACAAAACATTTCAGAAGTTGCCGAGGTTCGATCCACGGGAGCCGCTTCGTTACCTTCGACTCTACCGCTGGCTAGGCGGTGGCACCCTTAGGAAACTTCTGGCAACGTTTAGGGACCGGATGTAAGCTCTGCCCCCGTCCTCCCCGGTTGCCAGTTTCTTGGCCGGGCCGAGAATTCGCTGCGGCGATAAAATAAATCCACGATAAGGGGGCGGCGAGCCGCGCTGCCGTGAGTGAGGACTGGAGAGCGGAACCTAACCGTGCCTAACCGTGTAAATATCGTCTTAATCTCGCGCCGGTACGTCTAAAGCCATCTACCCTCTCTATTCGTTGGTCGTTGGCATCGGTGGCTAAAGAGAGTAAGAAAGACAGAGAAAGATAGGAAGAGAGAGAGAGAGAGAGATGCAGAGCAGAGGCCGCGCCTTAATTCCAGCCGCGTAAACTTCCAGTCCGGCTGACAAATCGCCCGGCACGGATTATCCGTCGACGAAAAACTAATTAAGCCCGGAATACCGGGCGCGGTGGCCGGAACGACGTCTTCGTGGAAATATTCACGCTGGATGTGTAGGCGTTTCAACTTTCCCGTTGCGCGTCCGCGTCCGACACTACCCGGGTTACCAGGAGGGGGTGCACGGGAGGGGTGGGCGAGGGGGTGGACAAGCAGTCTGCACGAGAACCGGCTGCTACCCCGAGTATGCGAAACGAAGAGGGGGCTAGCCCCAGTCGTCCCTTGGCAAAAAGCGAAATCGCTCGACTTCTATCCGCCTATCTAAATAGTTGGCCGAGTCCATAAATTTTCCCGCTTAATACCGACTCGTGCCGCCTCGCCAGAGCTGCTGCCATTCCAACCCCGCGATACCTATACCGGGCTTGTACGCCGCTGCTTGGTTTCAGAACGCCGATCCGACCGTGGACAGCCATGTTCCAATTGGAAACGACGGATCAAACAGGTTTATTGAT
>NW_027589711.1:0-1269 GCF_028453695.1 Augochlora pura
CTCAAAATACCGATACTACCAAACTTCCCTATGCACCGATGTAATATACTTTATGGATATAAATTTGTACAAGTACTAGCTCCGTTCATAATTAATACAAATAGAAATAATAATTCACATATGTCATACAAAATTGAAATCTTTAAGGCTCTAACAATTCTTAATTGAAAAATATTAAAATATTTCATACAAAATTAAAATCTTTAAGGCTCTGACAACTGTTAATTGAATAACTAGAGAACTAAATATTAAATAAATGCAAGTAAAGATGAATCTCTACTTGCATAACGTAAACTTAAGATAATAATATTTAAAATTTATTGGTAATGTGTCATTAATTGGGATTCTTACATTATTAGCTTTTATTATATTTTTTAACCTATATATTCATTCAGAACTTATTATTACATTTCATAACCTATCCATTCAAAATCACAATTTGACGAAATCTGACAGCTGCGTTGTAACACGCTTGGTTATAGCTGATTGAAGCTGAGCATTAGACTGCGCTCACCTGCCATCTAGCAGTAAAAATGTGTGACCCAGAAAAGTGTATAGTATCTGCAGATGCGTGCACTGTTGCTAGCCCAATTCACATATTTGAGGACTTTTTGTACGCGCATGGTGATCCCTAACAACTAGACAATCGTTAAAATTAAATACAATGCGGTTGAAAAGAATAAATCGCAGTTGAAATTTTCGGTCGTTCTAGTCAAAGATAGTTATCCTTGGCAGCGTCGCGCGCGCTAACTCAACTACTTGGCGCGAGACGCTACCACGTCTCATGATAGGTGGCGCTACCATTGTAAGAAAAGAACGATATTTCCCACGTCCAATTCGGATGACGCAGAATCGTGTAAAATTCTCGAATAGTAAGGCGTTATCATGTTAAAATGATTCACCAATTTTGATATATTAATTATATGAAGTAATTTGTAAATATCTCGACGCAAGAGAACGCAATGTATGTAATTCCGCCAAAGGGTAATGAAGCAATTCTTTAAACTTATCCAAAGCTTATGATAATGTCGGAACTTCATTGAATATAGAGCCATCACATTTACAATAAGGTTATCTTTCATATTTTATTTTTGTCCAGATGTAGCATTTGTATTAATTATCTTAAGTCAAGTTTAGATCAATTATTGTAAATAGTAAATATGTAATGCTAATGATATGTTTGATCTATCGTGAAAGAAGATGCAAATTGTGTAGACGATAGTGCAGCCACTGGTGGCGGGAAACAGAAGCTCGCCCTGGGTGGTAAGT
>NW_027589712.1:0-5318 GCF_028453695.1 Augochlora pura
TCGAATTAATGACCGCTGATACTTCAATGTCAAAACACGTGTACAAAGGATATAGGATTGAGGATCGAAGGAATTTTTCCTTGACACAGATGCCCGGATAAAGAATCCTGGCGCGGTCGCATCGAGCGAAACACCGCCGAGATATCGATCTTTTTTTTTTCTTTTTTATCGTGGAACGACGACGACGACGACGACGAGAGACGCCGCGCGATATCGTCGGGGATCGCTCCTCTCTCCTTTTACCAATAATACATCGCGGAGTCGCCCGACGCCCGCGTTTATATTCCAGAATTGTTGCCCCGCCGGAATCGGCCCGCGCGGATACGTATCGAGATGGACGTCGATCTATATTGTGTCCGGGATTTTTGAAAGGGTATTCGGTGGCGTGGGGGTGGGGGCAGAATTTCATCTTTGCGAGTCAAGGGATTCGCGAACTTCTCTGCTCGCGGCACCTGTGTTTCCTCGAGGCAGATCTCTATATTCTCGTTTTATTTTCCGCTTCGAATCTTGTCAATTAAATTGTGTTATTTCGTGTAGATGGCTGGAACGTTCGCTGTTTCGAACGTGGAGGAATTTCGCGAAGACTGCTGCTATAGTGCGCGAAGAAGGGTTGCGGAGTCAATCTCTACGGGGTGGTCAATTGTCTTCGATTTGGTTTTAAGGGTAATTAACTTTATATTTGCCGAATGAGGAGTTTTCAATTTTCAAGTTCCTTTATTTTGATGTTTGTAATTTTCTTTTATTATATTATTTCGTTTGTGTATTGTTTCTTTCTTTTCGTATAAATCGTAGACGAAGTATATTTATTATAAGATACAAAATCGCCGTTTCCCTATAACGTGTATACAGGTCGTGCGCGGCTAAAAGGTTAGTTTCGTTCCCAAACTTTCGTAACAGAATGTTTCAACTCAATTTCGTTTTAAAGGAAATTAATAATATTTATATTTAATTGATCTTACATGGTATCTTTATATATTCACATGGACTCGTTATTATAGTGCAAGGGGTTAACAGTAGAACCCAGTGCACCGTCGCGCCCACCGATAACTTGTACAACGCGTTCCCTTTGTCCCAAAGATACCAGAGACCCTCGTTTCTTGCCACACTTTTATCGCGAATAATTAATCAGCGGCTGCCGGAGACGGCCGGCAGTTTTTCCCCGCCGAAAACCGGGCCACGCGCGACCCGCGCAGAGGCAATAATTTCCCTCTAATCCGAAGCCCGCGGAAACGCGATCCCCTAGACCAAGGCGTCTGCAAACATTGGGGCGGATGGGACGGGGTGGGTGGCTCGGGGCGGGTCGGCGCGGCTCGGCTTGTCGTCGGGAGAGAGCGGGATTGTCAATTAGGACGCGGGCGACGATAACGGCGTACAGGCATCACGCATTAACCGTTCACGGGCGGCGCAAACTCCCGAGAGCAAAGCCTCGCCGGAAGGAGATCATCGCCGCGGAGGCTTCAGGTAATCCCTGCGGAGGGTAGGGTCGCCCCTCTCTCTCTCTCTCTCTCTCTCTCTGTGTCTGTGTGTGTGTGTGTGGGTAGTCTTTATCGGACGCATATTTGCCGGCTCCTGCAAATCCCACCCCGGGACTCAGCGCTCGCCCCGCCGTGGGGACAAAGAGGCGGCGAGAGAAAGAAGGACGGAGAAAAATTCAACGAGGAGAGAGTCGGCCCACCACCACCACCACCACCACTATCGCCTGCCCCGTGTCGGTCTCACCACCACCGCCAACACCATCGAGCGGCCGACACCACTACGAACGCGAACCGGGCTGCCTCCGTGTGCCACCGGTTAGACTCGTCGGCTTTGAGGGATGATGGAACGACGGGGGGTGGCAAATAGAGTGGGACAGCGCGAACAAGGGTGCCGTGACAAAAGAGCGAAGGGCCCGCGAGCCGGAGGCGGCAGAGACGGCGGCGGAGGAGGCGAAAGAGGAGGCGAAAGGGAAGGAGGAGGAGGCAGAGACGGCGAACGCGGCGGAGCGACGAAGAACGGCCGAGGAGAGTGGAAGCCGCGATGGAACGAGCAAGACACAGATCGAGCGGAAAAAGGAGGAACAAAAGGCGCGCGCGATGGAGAGAGAGAGAGAGAGAGAGCGAGAGAGGGGGGGGGGGGGGGGGGGGGATCGGCAAGCCGGCCCGACGATCCGACGGCGACAGAGTAAATGGAAGTGGACGGGAAGGGGGATCGGTTGCCGGGGGAAGACCGACGGGGTTGAAAAGTTCAATTGCGCGTATTTTCGCAGTGACGTCTCGCAAATCCTGTGCCACCACCCCGTGTTCACCCCCCATCCCCCTCCCCTTCGCTCGCCTGGCCCGCCTCGTCGTCCCTTAGCTACCCCGGAGCCAGACCGAGGAGAACCTGGAATGACGCTGCGCGCGGGCCCCTGCCCCTCTCGCGCCTCGCCCTCCTCGTTCCCCTTCCCCTCTCACCCCCCCTCGATATTTAACTCCCGGCGCTCACCCTCCCCCTCCCCCCATCGACCACCGTTCACCCGAAATCCTCGCGGAGAGACACGCACACACGGTCGCGTTCGTCGCGCTTGCTGGTCAGATTAAACGCGCGTACCTATGACACATATGTATGTACCCGCGCGACACATATGTACAACCCCTCGTCCCCCTCCCCAACCCCCCTCCCCCCGGAATGGCCAGACTCCCAGCCGCTGTTCACATTTCCTCGCTGGCCGATCTCTTCTTTTTTCTCTCGTCTTCCACCCTCGCCCCCCTCGCCGACCTTTTCCTTTTTCCCGTCAACCTGTTCTCCCCGCTCTCCTCTCTCTCTCTCTCTCTCTCTCGCTATTTCTCTCTTTCTCTGTCTCTCTATCTCATTTTATCTTTCTCTCTCGCCTCCTCGAATTTATCTGTACACCCACCCCCGGGGTTCCCGCGGGCGGACCACCCACCGCCCGTCTACCATTCCACCTTAGCCAACCTCTATTTTTATTGTCATAACCAATTTAATTAAGTTTCCCGTTTCGACGTCGTACTTGCGGCTGTGTTAAACATTTTAATTAAGCGCCTCGCCCATTTACGCCGCCATCATCCCGTTCGCCCCCCCCCCGTCGCCCTGCCCGCCGTGCCCTGCAACCGCTCGTCATCATCCCCCCCCTCCCCCCTTCACCCAGCCGGCGATCCGTCAACCCCTCCTGATTCGCTTCGTCATGTTTGGCTTTTTCGATAGGCGTGCTCTAGCTCCGGCCGTGCGCGCATCGCGGGTTACGCGAGAATTAATGAACGTAAGAAGGGTATCGGCGCGCGATCCGATTCAAATTAGATACTGTCGCGGACAGCGAAAAGCTTCCAGTGGTTTCTGGTATGGACGGGGGGGATGAGATATTTTTGGCGGGACCATGAAGTGATGACGCTGTCATGGTTGGTGGAGTGGACTCGAATTCAAGAATTCTTTTTAGATGCTCATTGTTCCGACTCCCAAACGTGATTATGGCACTTTCGATTTTTTTTAGAACGTTATTATTATCTGTGATTAGACTGAGGAGCATAACTATAGCATCGCCCACATTTTTTAATATTTTTGATATTTCGTTGGAAATGCAGAAGGGTTGATTATATAAGTTAAAGGGATACGATAAATACTAAGTTAATCCTGTAAATATTTATTAGCTTGCTTAGGGTATAAAACAATCGGTGATTTTCAGTTGTTGCAGTACTATAGCTCCGTCGTTACTATACCAAGTTTAATACATTTCGGACATTTGAATGGGAATGCAGAAGGTTTGATTATATGAGTTAAAGGGATACGATCATTTTGAATTTTTTAAACGGTCCTGTTAATTATAGTAAAAATAAGAAAGGCAGATAAAAGAAAAAATTAAGTCCTCGAACGAATAATTGTAAAACATTAACCTTTTGCACTCGAAACAATTGTAACCGTGAATTTAGAATAACTTCTCTGGCTTATAGTATTTTTATTTTATGCAACAATGTGCACTTTCATGCACATGAAATTTATTCTTGTGACTGTTTCAATATTTAACCTTGTTCTTAAATAGAAACTTTGATGAGAAGGTATAACAATGATCTTGGAATGTTATATAACAATTTTAGTGGTGCCTCAGAGTCACCACTCGAGTGCAAAGGGTTAATAATCGACTCTTCTACATTCCCATCCAAAAGTCCCAAATATTCCAAAATAGGGGTGGCTCTATACTATAATATAAACTATAGTTCGTGCTCAATGTATTATAGAATACAATTCGTTTGACTTTCGTCGCCAGGCTTCATTTTCGCGACCACTTAACTTCAATTCTTACTTTTTGCTTTTCGCGAATTTTAAGGTTATGTCCAAGGCTCGCGAATGTTAGAAGCTGCGGTCGGATTTAGAGCCGCGGCTCGCTCAGGCGTTTCCGTGTAATTTAACGCACCATTGTTTCCGCTGCCTTTCGGCCCCGGTGGGACGCGAACGCGCTGTCACGTTTTCAGAATTTCACGCGCCCGGAGTTGTATTTTTCAGAAACCGTCGCTCTTTCTTCGAGTGTTTTGAAGAAGTCATTCTGAACGCTTTACGAGTCACGTCTGCGCTTCGGAGGCGTCGTCCACGAAATTTCGGCGAATGGGAACGCTCTTCTCTTTTTTGTCACGTTAATATTTTAACCATGCTTTTTGCTTGAAAAGCCGCCGGTTATGATGTACATATATAAGATGATTATGTTGCAGATAAATATGAATATATTTATTAGCGTATTTGGCTATGCGGAGACTGTAAAATAGGATTTGTTATCAAGGGTACGTTATTCACATTGCTTTGGATATATGCGAATATTAGGATATCCACCAGTCATTAATTCCATTTATTTAAACATTGTTTAATTTCTATAGAATTCTGACTGCAAGACAATTTTTCATCTTTCCGTAATATTGTACGATATATAATATACTCGCAAGTCTAATCACAGTATATTATTTTCTAACAATACAGATATATTAACGAGTAGTAATAATAATTACTGTCATTTATTTTCTTTTATAGAAATTTTTCTTACACTTGTGCAACCATACTTTTATACAACCATACTTGTAGTTGTTGTAGTCAACGATTTTAGTGTATATGTTTATGTTAAAATTACGTTTATTTGGTATATTATAAAATGCACTTCGTTGCTTAAAATATAAATACCGTGCATCGGAAAGATTATTTCAAATTTACAATTAAAACGCCGCCGAGTGCAAAGGGTTAAATTCGGCCGGGGCCCGTTCTCGCGTCTCCCTTGTGTCCCGCCATTAATCCCGGCGAGCGCGTCTCGCGCCTTTCGCTACACATATATACGTCGTTACCGGAAACGTGTCTACATAATACAA
>NW_027589713.1:0-1396 GCF_028453695.1 Augochlora pura
AACAATAAAATTGCCGCAAATTCCAGCCCACACATTTACCGAGAATCGGACCTGCTCTCTGCCTGGCCGTAACGCATACGGATTCTCAACACTCCACATATGCATATTGTGGGCATTGAAGCAGCCTTGTCTGGTAAAAAGTGCTTTGTCTGTCCACAATATATATTTGTGGAATGTTGGATACCGCACTATTTTCCCCAACAGCCACCTTGAATATTCTACCCGTTTAGGGCCGTCATCTTCACGCAAGGCTTGCACACGAGCTAATTTATACGGGTGCATCTCCTCAGCCCGGACAACCCGATACACCGTCGAATAGCTCGCACTGTAAATTAATTTATATCCAGCAAAATTAGCAATCGAAAAATGTTTGTTATGAATGAAATTCACAATTAACTGAAACTTACTCGAATTCGCGGCCCACCTGTCGCACGCTTTGAGTGCCATCAAGTTCCATAGCCTCCACTACGGTGTCCTCTAGCTGCACGCTACGCGCGGAACGCGACCGCCCGGCTGCGCTATCAGGACATCGTATGCAAGTGAAAGTTAGTGTAATCTGTGCCGTTCTACATACGTGGATTACAACTTTTGGATTACAACTTTTGGATTACAACATTTGCAACTGCATTGGTAAGTTTTTCATTAATAACATTTGTGAAATTCATGAAATTCTTATTTGATGATCGAACGCGGCTCAGAGGCGATACGTGGCCGTGGCTCCTGTCACCGAGGCGGGCTTGAGTCGTCCCTGACTCGTTCGCGCGTGAGTGCGCAGCAGCACGAAAACTCGTCGGTGCGCAGCCAACTTTAATTGCTAATAACTTGTTAACAAAGCCGCGGATTGCATTCCGGAAAAGGAAAAAGTTACTTAAAATAGCCTCAGCTACCCCCCATTTCCCGGAGTTACAATGATTTTGAAACACCCTGCATATCCTTGGATATAATGTTGTATCTCACTTATATCCACTTACATCACATCATACCCTGTTCTCTCTTTCTTATATCCTTGAATATTATGTTGTATCTCACTTATATCCACTTACATCACATCATACCCTGTTCTCTCTTTCTTATATCCTTGAATATTATGTTGTATCTCACTTATATCCTATTACATCCCCTTATATCTTCTTCTATCTATCTTATATCCTTGGATCTCATCTTACATCTCACTTATATCCACTCATATCCCTTTATATCCTGTTCTCTCTTCCATATATGCTTGGATATTATCGTTACGATGGAAACTATCGATTGTGATGATCGAGAGAAGTTGGCCGCATTTGTTTAATGAGAAGCAAGTTGAGAGACACTCTCGAGCTGTCAAAGCGAGAGGACGCATATAAATAATACTCAAAGATCCAGATATATTGCTATTATTGTTAATTGCTATTGT
>NW_027589714.1:0-21690 GCF_028453695.1 Augochlora pura
CGAGGAGAGCAAAAAACTCACCGACACTGACTAATTCGAATCCTATTTGGATTTATTTTCTGTTTCCAGACCACGTAAACCGAGGAGACAGCGGCGGGCCAAGTCCAAGACCAGGAACACCGCTGTAGAGCAAAAATAAAGGAACATTTATTTTCACTCCACGTATTGGTTAATAAAAAACCTAGCAACTCCTTAATCCCTCAGTTTCCGAACACGTTAGGGCTAACGGAAATCCTTAGCCATATCTAACAAACATAATATTCAAGGATGAAAGAGAGATAGAAGAGTATACTATGGAATTTAAGTGTATATAAGTGAGATACAACACAATATCCAATTATATAAGAGATGTAGAAGAGGATAGAAGGGAATTTAAGTGTATATAACGGACATACAACATAATATCCAAGGATAAAGGAGAGACAGAAGAGGATACAAGAGGATTTAAATGGATATAAGTGAGATGCAACATGATATCCAAGGATATAAAATAGATGGAAGAGGATACAAGGGAATTGAAGTGGATATAAGTGAGTTATAACATAATATCCAAAGATATAAGTGAGATAGAAGGGGATACACAGGAATTTAAGTGGATAAAAGTGAGATAAAACGTAATTACCAAGGATAAAGCAGAGACAGAAGAGGATACAAGCGAATTTAAGTGGATAGAAGTGATATACAACATAATATCCAAGGCAATAAGAGAGATAGAAGAGGATACAAGGGAATTTAAGTGGATATAAGTGAGATAAATCATGATTGCCAAGGATATAAGAGAGATAGTAGAGGGTACAAGGGAATGTAAGTGTATATAAGCGAGATAAAACATGATATCCAAGGATGTAAGAGAGATAGTAGGGTGTATATGGGGCTGTGATAGGATGTAAGTGAGATACAACATAATATCCAAGGCATAAGAGAAATAGAAGAGGATACAAGGGAATTTATGTGGATATAAGTGCGATGCAACATAATATCCAAGGATACAAGAGAGATAGAAGAGGATGCAGTGGAATTTACGTGTATATAAGTGGGGAAAAAACATGATGGCCAAGTATGTAAGAGAGATACAAGAGGATAGTAGGGAATTTTAAAGTACATAAGTGAGATGCAGAATTATATGCAACGATATAAGAGAGATAGACGAGGATACAACGAAATTTAAGTGTACATAAGTGAGATACAACATAGTATCCAAGGATACATGAGAAATAGAAGAGGTTACAAGGGAATTTAAGTGGATAAAAGTGGGTTACAACTTAGTATTCAAGGATATAGGATAGAAAGAAGGGGATACAAGGTAATTTAAGTGGATATAGGTTAGATACAACATAATATCCAAGGATAAAGGAGAGACAGAAGAGGATACAAGCTCATTCCATCGTATATATGTGAGATACAACATGATAGCCAAGGATATAAAAGAGATGGGAGAGGATACAAGGGAATTTAAGTGGATATAAGTGAGATACAACATAGTTTCCAAGGATATAAAAGAGGTGGAAGAGGATACAAAGGACGTTTAGTATATATAAGTTGGATACAAGATAATATCCAAGGATAAAGGAGAGACAGAAGAGGATACAAGAGGATTTAAATGGATATAAGTGAGATGCAACATGATATCCAAGGGTATAAAAGAGATGGAAGAGGATACAAGGGAATTTAGGAGTATATAAGTGAGATGTAACATGATAGCCACGGATATAAGAGAGATAGAAGAGGATACTAGGGAATTTAAAAGTACATAAGTGAGATGCAACATAATATGCAAGGATATAAGATAGATAGAAGAGGATACAAGGTAATTTATGTGGATATAGGTAAGATACGACATAATATCCAAGGATAAAGGAGAGACTGAAGGGGAGTCAAGGGCATTTAATTGGATGTAAGTGAGATACAACATGATATCCAAGGATTTAAGAGAGATAGAAGAGGATACACAGGAATTTAAGTGGATAAAAGTGAGATGAAACATAATTTCGAAGGATAAAGCAGAGACAGAGGAGGATACAAGCGAATTTAAGTGGATAGAAGTGATATACAACATAATATCCAAGGATATAAGAGAGATAGAAGAGGATACAAGGGAATTTAAAAGTACATAAGTGAGATCCAACATAATATTTGTTGAGGATTGCTGAGCGAGGGTTTTTATGGCGGGGGGCCATGTGCTTGGGACTTTTAGAATCGGCCGGGATATGGGCCTGTCACCCGCTTCTTTAGAAAATAGTTTGCGATTGTTCCAAGGCACATGGTCGACACTCTTGGCCATTAGCGATATTGCCCCGCCATAAACGCGGGTCCCTATGCCCATAGCGCGGCGCGAATCGCGGAAAACGGCACGTTCTGGAACAACGGGCAATTAAGGGAATGGGGTGCAGATGTCGGGAATTTTAATGGCCCACGCGCGACCGGGAACTCCCTGGCAATCGTTGCGGCACTGCCCCTTCCTAGGTCCCAGGCGTTGTCTTTTGGGCTTGTCGCGATTGGGCGGCTTTCCTCAACACCCACCCCTAATTTGCAAGAGTAGGGCGAACCGAGGTGACGTTATCGACGAACTTCGTTTTGCACAGCAGATACATTTCGGAATACAAAGACACCAGTTGAAATAGACATAGATTCGAACCCTTAGATATACTAGCAACTTGTAACAATCTTGAACACATTCCATGTATCTCCGCCGGAGAGTGTAAATATATTTGTTGTTAACATTCACGGTGTTTTGTTCCTCCTGCTAGTGGAGGTGGTCCTTCGAGTTAGTCGACACATCACGTGTAAATTTCTCAAAAGCTCGAACGATTTACTAAAATCAACCGCGAGCATCAACAATATGCTAGGATTTAAGAGAGATAGAAGAGGATACAAGGGAATTTAAGTGTACATACGTGAGATAAAACGTAATATGCAAGGATATAAGAGAGATAGAAGAAGATATAAGGGGTTCTGATAGAATATAAGTGAGATACAAGATGATATCCAAAGATATAGGAGAGATAGTAGGGGATACAATAGTAAAAGTAACGTAAAATAACGTTAAATGACGTTAAATAATGTTAAATAATGTTAAATAATGTTAAATAACGTTACATAACGTTAAATAACGTTAAATAACGTTAAATGACGTTAAATAATGTTAAATAACGTTACATAACGTTAAATAACGTTAAATGACGTTATCAGAGTGTCAAATATTATTACGTGCGTGCGGCATAACGGGGGTTTAATTGTCGACCTTTCATGGGCAACGCCCCCGGCCGCTCGCCCTATCTCGGGGTGGAGGGTGGCTGAAGAGGTCGAGACGCTATCTGATCACAGATATATCTTTCTCGACCTCCCCGCCGCCTCGAGGACGACACCCGGCGTTGCCCAGATAGAGGGAAGCCACCGCCGCGCTGGGCGCTGAAGCGCCTAGACCAGGACGCTCTGATGGTGGCAGCCCACGTCGTGGCATGGCCAACGTCACCGGCCGGGCCAGTCGACGGGCTGGTGGAAGCCAAGTGGTTCCGTGGCTCAATGACGTCCATTTGTGACGTCGCAATGCCGCGGGCCAGGCTCTGCCAGAGGAAGTCGTGTGCTAGTGGTCGCGCGAATTGGCCGAGTTACGCACGCAGTGCGTTCACGTGCGACGCCAGTACACACGTGCCCGTCGACGACGACGTCGTTACGAGCGACGGGCTGCCGTGCTATACGGGCGATATAGGGAGTTGGTTGTCGCCCTGCAGCTAGCCATCAAGCGAGCGAAAGCCCAGGCATGGAAGGATCTCCTCGGCTCTCTGAATAAAGATCCTTGGGGGCGCCCATATAGGATGGTGATGGGCCGTTTGCGTCACTGGGCGCCCCTACTCACAGAGAGCCTGGATCCCCATTTGCTCGGGAGGGTGGTGGACACTATTTTTCCGCGAGGCGCGGAGGTGTCCACGCCCGATGCCGAGGCGGGGGTTCACCCTTAGTACTCCGATTTGGAGGTCACGGGGGAGGAGATGGCCGGGATAATAAGGTTGCTCCGGGGCAAGAATACTGCCCCGGGGCCCGACGGTATTCCCTGCAGAGCCTGGGTACTCGCTTTGAGCGTCCTGGTGAAGAGGCTAGAAGGCCTCTTTACGGATGGTCCTCTTAAAGAAGGATGGAAGGCCGAAGGATTCTCCCTCCGCGTACCGGCCAGTGTGTTTGCTGGATGAGGCGGGCAAGTGTTTCGAGAAGGTTATCGCTGCTCGCTTCACCAGGCGCCTGTCCCGTGTTGGTCCCGATTTGGCGGACTGCCAATTGGGCTTCCGGGAGGGACGATCGACGGTCGACGCCATGGCCGTCTCAAGTCTCTCTCGGAAGGAGCCGTGGCAGGGGGCGGGATGTGCTTGGAGATATCATTAGATTTCGTCAATGCGTTCAACACCCTGCCCTGGTCCGCCATTAGGGGAGCGCTCACTCGTCATGAGGTGTCCCCCTATTTGAGGGCAGTGATCGGGGCCTATTTGCGAGGCAGGTGTATCACTTACCCCAGCCGGAACGGGATGTTGCGGAGGGAGATGGACCGCGGAGTACTCCTGGGGTCCGTTTTATGACCACTGTTGTGGAACCTGGGGTACAACACGGCCTAGAGGCCTCCCTGCCCGACGGCGCCATCTTAGTCTGCTATGCAGACGATAATTTGGTGGTGGCCGTCGGGCCTACCTTCGAGGGGACCATCCGTCAGGCGGAAGCTGCGGTGGCAACCGTCGTCGCGAGGATCCACGACCTGCGGCTGAGGATAGCCCCGGAGAAGACCGAGGCCATGTGGTTTAGACGGCCTCGGTCCCGGCCTCCGGCTAGGTCGTGGATCCGGGTAGGTCAAGCCAGTGTCGAGGTGAGATCTGAGATGAGGTACCTCGGTCTCATCCTCGACAGCCACAGGAGATTTGAAGCGCATTTTGTGACGCACAACCGAAGCGCAACCTCGACGTCGAGATTGGTGTGGACCTCTCGTTCCCAGCAGTAATTGGGGCAATGCTGGGTAGCGAAAGGGGGTGGAATGCGGCGGTCTCCTTCTGCGAGGAGGTGATGAAGCAGAAGGTGATCGCGAGAGGGGTGGGGGGGGGGGGGCTACCGACCCCTCGCGCCGAAACCGTAGGCGGCGGCCGCGACGCAGTAGTCGCAGCATTCCTCCGGTAACCAGAGGACAGCGGGCGACGGGGTGATCCTTTTCCTCTTTTGGAAATTTCCCGCCGCCCGCTAGCACGTTATGGGAGTTTGTTTCCCTAGCCGGGAGAGGGGCGTGGCCAGTAAGTCATCACCCCCCATGGCAGCAGCGGTACCCGGAACGGGGGTCCCGGGTTCGCGTCATGCGACTGCCGAGTGGTTGCGGTGCTCGGCGCGGCCTCCCTGCACCGCGGAGGAATAGGGGGGGGGGGTTTTTTTGCCCCCCCCCGGGACGTGGCCGGCCGGCCCGGGGGGGGGGGGGGGGGGGGGGGGGGGGGGCCGGGGGGGGGGGGGGGGGGGGGGGGGGGGGGGGGGGGGGGGGGGGGGGGGCGCGGTCGTGTTCTTTATGAGTTCCTGTGACTCCCCCGAATCCGCCTGATGACGGTATTGCGTCCATGAAGGTCGCCGTAGAGGTTTTAGTGGGTATCCTGTGGGGGGGGGGGGGGACCCGCTGCCTCACCCTCGGTCAAGATTAGCTACAAGATCGGGGGTGGGGACGCTATTGCCTTAGTCCAGGAACCCCACACTACCCCCAGTCTGCTCCCACGGGTAGACTGGTGGTGTCTGATTGGCAGATTTCCTCCACAATAATAAAAAAAAAAAGGTTATTATAATGTCAAATAACGTTAAATAATGATAAAAAATGTCAGAAGATACTAATTAAGTGTAATTGACATTATAATAGTGTTGTAGCGCGACGTTTGGTTTTAAAATTTTTGTACATTGGAATAGCTCGATGCGTGACGAGTTCGGTACGCCGGCGACGCTCGGTGACCGTACGCGCGGCGGACTAGGTACGGGGAGTCATTAAAGTACGAGACTCGGTGCTCATTGGTCAGGGCTCGCACCCAAAAATGGTATAAAAAGGGCACTCTTGCTGGGGGGGGGGTTCGCTATGGTAAGACCCTGAAAAGGATCCAGACCACGGCTCGGCGCAGTCGGACCCTGGAGGTGCTTGGACAAAGTGAAGATCCAAACCACAGAGACGAGCAGTCTTCTGATAACGATAAATTCATATTTTTGGAACTGACGGTCAGGTCCGATGAATCCGAATCGCCACAGAAACCTGTAAGTTAACCCGGCCGTTCTGCTCCTAGCCTACTGAATGTGAACCCATCTGGTTCAACTGATATTGAACCCGGCATGTCAGACGCGGGTTCTACTAAACTGCAGCCCAACTCCCCGGTGATTGCTCCAAATCGAACACCGAAGATCGAGGCTAGCATACATCACAAATCTGCAGATAGTCTCGACAGAAGGAAAAATCCTACAGCTCCCTCCTCAGGATCATCTAAACGGCTTAAAACTGCCACCCCTGGCGGAAAGTCCGTTAACTCTAACAAATCAAAGATTATAGTCGAAAATGACATTGGGTCAGCCCTAATCGTCGAAAAAACTGCAATCACAAAACAAATACCACTCAAAAACTGATTTGAGTTTTTCTTCGCCTTTATAACTGACGTTATTGGCCCCAAAATTTCGTCAGATTGCGATACGCGTAAGCCGTTAGAATCCCCCCCCCCCTCCCCGGGTCCCTCAAACGGTTGAAGTCAACGCTCCGCCAAACAAAACATCGGCTAGCAACGAGTCGCATGTCCCTCAGGCTTCCGAGGCCACTGACTCCTCGGTAAACACACACAAAGAATTCCCGGTAATCAAACCGCCACCCATCTATATGAACAATTATAAATATCGTTTGCCTAAATTCGAGCAAGAATTAACGGCTGCTTTTGGAAAAAATTTCACACTAAAATTCAACAAAAATAACGTGAGGATACAATTAAATTCGGTTCGTGACTTCAAGTACTTCAAGGAAGAGCTCAAATCCCGTGGTATCCAGCACACCTTCCTACTTGCATAAACTGCAAGGAGTCTCACACCGCCAATTATAGCAGTTGTCCTGCACTATCCAGATACTTGGAGGACGGAAAGGGTGCTTCGTCAAAGCACCCAGGGCTAAACATACCACTCGTCGTCTCCAGGACGGTTAACGCTGGGTCCGTGGTTCCCAATACCTGGGAAAAAGTGGTCGACGTCACCGATACGGTCAACACCGGAGCCCCCCGCCGGCGTCGTTCCCAGAGGACTGATCTAGAATCAAGTAGATTGCCTTCCTCCACTGGAATTCCTTCACTGATATCTAGTCTACCAGGGCCGCCTTCATACGCCCGGGAGGCATCTTCCATACCGGGATCTTGTGCCCGGGTTACACATCCACAAACTCAGGGGCCCGGGGACCTCGATGAGTTGTCCTGCCTCGTCTCGGCTGTCCATGAGCTGAAGCAGCTTTCAAATGTTCAGCTTCTGCTCTCTTCGATAGCTAAGCTCAACAATCTACTCAAAAATTGTAGGACTAATGCTGAAAGGCTGCATGCCTACCTTGCAGTCCTTTCATTTTTAGACTAAATTCCCCAGGCTACTTATTTGCAATGCTGGTTCAGTTCTCATTCGGAGAGCTGACTTAATCCTACTACTTCAGACTGAACAGATACAGGTCGCTCTGATAGCCAAGACCTGGTTGGACGACTCCGTCTGTCTCTCTATCACTGGCTACTCGGTGGTCAGAAGGGATTTCAGTAGAAGACGTGGCGAAGTTGCTGTGCTTGTACACAACTCGCTGCACTTTCAAGTTCCTTAGCAGGAAAAGGACTAGCAGTCCTTTTGACTGACTCTAGTTTAATTTGCTGTTCCGTCTACTGTCCTTCAAAGACCAGTCTTGACCCGAAGGACCTAGATCGCCTTGTTAGAATTGGTGCCGGTGGCTCTTACGCTATAGGCGGTGATGTTAATGCCAAACATAGATTCTGGAATAATCCCATCAATAACAAGTCGGGAACTATCCTATATGATCACATGCTGTTCTCAGAATACAGGATCATTGTTCCTCCTGACCCTACGTGTCATTCTGGACCGGGCCGACCTTCCACCATAGACATCCTCCTTTCTAATTCATCCACTGATCTTGTTGGTCGTATATCGGACAACCTTGATACCATTCACCGACCGGTTATCATTTCTGCTGTGACCTCCTCAGCAACAGCCCCCCTGTATACCGAAGTCAACTGGGGGCTCTATGGGCGTTTAACTAATAATTGGGTTCTCGATAGATTCCTGACCACCTGCGATGACATTGATAACACCATCACGAGGTTAAACATCCACTTGCTCTCCTGCCAGCGAGAATCTATAGTCTCTTCCTCCAAGTCTAATCTAAGAAATCCTAAGTTTTCGAGGGATCATCTCCTGGTTGTGTTGATTCGCCTTCGCCGTTCCCACCGAAAGATTTGGCAGAGTTTTGGTAGCACCAGTGCTAGGCAATCCATCAAGATTTTAACTTCAAATATTAAAGCTAGAATCTATGGACTCAGAAATAAGGACTGGAGGGAAAAAGTGAGTGCCTACAAGCGGGAGGACCCTACCTTCTGGGCCACCTACGCATCTCTGGTCCGAGGTAAATCTACTCAGATGCCTCCGCTCGTGGATGGCCCGGTCACCTACTCTGATCCTCATGACAAGGCAGAGGCTCTGGCTTCTGCTTTTGAACGGGTACATTCGCAGACCTTCAATCTGTCTTCTGGCAAGAAGTCCCTGATTGATACTTTCCTCTCAAATTTACATGGTTTTGAATCCAACAATAGCCTTTCTTATATGCAGGTAAATCCTCGAAAAATTGAATCTGATATTAGAGCGATGTAACCAAGGAAGGCTCCAGGGCCAGACCGAGTCTCGGTCCTGATGCTTATACATGCATCGCGCAAGGTTTCCTTGCAACTATATTACATTTTCAGATCCTCATTCCATCTTGGATACTTCTTGCCACTATTTGTGGCAAATTACTGGAGAAATGGATACATTCGATACACTCGATACACTCGACTGTTCACCAGGTTATTAGAATCACCCAGCGCCTTGCACATGAGGTAAATACTAACAGATATGCAGCAGTGATTTTGCTCGACCTTGCCAAGGCCTTTGACACGGTCTGGCATGGAGCCTTACTCTACAAACTTCATCAGCTTGGATTTTATTCGTACTTGATCAGAATGATCTGGTCCTACCTTTCTGGGCGGAGGTTCTTTGTCAATCTGGGTGGACACTACTCGGAGGAGCATCCTGTTGTGGCTGGGGTCCCCCAGGGCTCTGTCCTGGAGCCTGTCCTCTGTAATTTATTCATCAATGACATTCCCACAATGGAATTCTGTGACTTAGCGCTCTTCGCAGATGATACTGCCCTAATAACTTCGTCGTGGCAACCCAGGACTCTGCTGAGTCGAATGTAGGCGTACATAAATCTGGTTGAGGAATTCATTGCTGACTAGAGACTTCAACTCAATCGCTCCAAAACTCAGGCCTTCATATTCTCGCTTAGGAAACTAACCCAGTTCAAGAGTTTACCTCTCCTAACCTTGCAACAGCAGTCGATTCCCTGTGTAGAAACAGTTACATACCTAGGCTTGGAACTGAATCACAAACTTAACAGGTTGGACACAGCAAAAGATAGGAACGCTAAAATGCTAAAGGCTGCTTTCGGGATCATCTATGCGATAAGTCTCAAAACCTGAGCCTCAAATTAAGACTTCTTATTTATAAGACCTGCCATCGGCCTGTCCTCGCATATGGCGCTGCTATCTGGTGGAACCCGTTCCCCAAAAATAAGCATCTGTTTAGTCTTTTAACTTACACCCAGAACAAAATCTTGAAAATCATAACCGGTTTTGATAAGCATCACCCGACCGAAGACCTCCTAAAATTTACTAAAATACCCAATCTTCACGTTTTTCTTTATCAAACAACATCAAGAATACAAGTGCTCCACTCATCTCAGCCACCGGAACCTATGTGTTCCGTCCCGAAGGAACAATCGCCTGGAGTTTCTACAGATGGGGTTTATGACACGGACGCGAGGAAGGTTATTTTTGAGAAGAAGACCCTTTTTACATCTGGCGACCAGAAGCATGCTACTTTAATTTCCGTCTTCCTCAATAACCATTACGTGTCATAAATTTAAGATTTCTAAGAGAACTTCTTAATAGCATTTTTGAAGCCCACAGCTGGGACGTGCCGTAAACCAGGTAATCCGAAGGGTCACACTACTGGAGAACGCGACGGTACCGTAACCGTCCAAGGCTGACCTGGACGATTTCCTGTAGCACTTTTGAACGTCGTAAATTACATACAAGCAAACATCTTCGCACGCGACAAGAGGGTGTCACCAAGTCAACGTAGGCATTGATTGGTACTATGCAGCAGTAGGTAAAACCCAATCAGTGCCCTTTTTACATACCGAATTCCAAGTTCTCGCGGAACCCTCAAAAAGGCAGAAACGCCACCCCCACCCCCCGACGGATTCTAGTTCGACGACGATCGAGTCGAACGATTCGTCTTCATACTTCAACATCAGTCTGCAAACAGTCGACAACCGGTCGACATCAAACAATCTCCAACGGTCGAGATCTACACAACCTCCAGCAGTCGAGGTCCACATACATTCGTACACAATCTCCAGCAGTCGAGGTCCACATACGTTCGTACACAATCTCCAACGGTCGAGATCTACACAACCTCCAGCAGTCGAGGTCCACGTACGTTCGTCCAAGGTCTCCAGCAGTCGAGACATAATTCTACCTCCAGCAGTCGAGGAAACAACAAGTAGTACGCGCAACCACTGCTCTACCATTTGAATCCGTTACCAAATATTAATTTGGCGGGTAAAACAGCTAAGCAGGTGCGGGTTGTGCCAGCCCACAACTCGGGAGTTTAACTATACTCAACCGTTAACCCTGCTTAGCAGGTCGACTTGCCAGACCATACCACATTGCATAGTGCAAGCGGTGGATGGACCTGATGTCGACCTGGGGGACCGCGTTGCCGCATTAGTGATAAAGTTCGTTGCGGTAACCGCGTACTACAATCAAAAGGCGCAAGACTGATTGCGATAATACTAGCAATCGTCTCGCAGTCAAGAAGAATTGTCCAAGCAACCTACAGAATCACCCGCGCTCTGTAACAGTACAGGGCGGACGAAACTGGGCCATATCTTGGCTTCTGACATATTAATCGCGGTCTAAACAATCTCGGACTCGGACGCAGCAATGGTGCTGATCGAGCCGAGAGTGTAAGTTATTTATAACTTAATAAAAGGAATATTTTATTATACCAAAAATTCCTCTGCGATCGTATATCGTGGGTGCACCGTTCGACGCGTAACACCGCACGGCAGACTTCGCAGAATAAAGCCGTGTTGGGGCGTCACGGCGTCGATCAGTAATAGCGACGAACTATGACGCTATAGATGTGGACTGTATTAAAATATTGCCTTGGAATTTCACTCACTTTTATTATTTAGCCTACTATAATACACTTTGCTCTCAGGTTTAGAATTCTACACCAATTCGATTCTATGTTCTATTTAATTCTATGGTTTACTTGATTCTATAGTCTAAATGATTCTGATATTTTGATGTCGTACGAGCTTTTACGGAAGCTCGGTCGCAGGAGGAATTTGGTGGAAGTGGTAACAAATCTAAAGTGGGGATCGGAAGAAACTCTGTGGTAGGGGTTGGTTTCGCAACGTTTGACAGGGATTTCCTCCAGGTCTGAATGAAGCGTACAAATAGCTGCTCGCGGAACGGTCGCGAGCCTGCCTTGGGCCTTCAGGCCTCTGTCCGCGGAGCACCTCTGGAAATCCCCGAGTTTTATGATGCCAGCGTTCGCTATTGAGACCGAGAACAAGATATTGTAAACCGATTACCATGCGTTGCGCGAAATATTAAAATTACTTGATGGTTCGGTTCCCCAAAAATAGCATTTTACCATTACTAGCATCATAAACTATAAATTGTCTTCATTGTTTGAAGATCGTCCTTTGGGCCCTATGCCCAGGACTCAACAAACCGACTAGTTTTGACCAGATATTTAACGTTCAATTTTTCCGTTGAACTTCGAATCTGACTATCCTTTCCGAATCAACTATACCCGTTGAAAGTCGGAATCTGACTATGCTTTTCGTATCAACTATAAACGTTGAATGCCGAAATTAAACTGAATAACTTTTGGTTTTCGCGGAGGCGAACGATCGTTATCTTCGGTCGCCTTCGCGTACCATCGGCAAGGATCGGCGGATTGTCCTCGCCGTTCCAACTGCCGTTCTTTTCTCTCTCTCAACTCCTTTTAAATTTGATTCAGGCAAATTCGGACGTGCCGTTGAACTTGCCTTTGTCCGTTGCAAGGTGTCCCCTGTTTATTCCAACGACTTTATCATCGAAGTTTTTTCTGGGCCTAACAGTCACCGTATCGAGGACATATCGATAGCGGTGACCGAGCCTGGTAAATATACTTAGAAAAACTTCGGTTCTTAATTTAGAATCTAAAAATTCGGTTCTTAATCTAGAATCTTTTAGATTCCGCGTTTCTGTTAATATCCTACCGAAATTAACGCGTTCTGTTCGATATTTAAACACAGTGGTTGGGTGTTCTTCCTGGGCCTATGCATGGGCTTGTTCTATTTCCCGTTATAATTACTCACCTTTTATCTCATTTTAGTTGTAGGGCGGGAATGTACCCCTCAAGGGCTACAACTGACTGGCACCAGTCGTGGCATGGGCTTAGCGAAGCCAAGGTACCTGAGCTTCATCATACCGTAAACCTGTGGCCATGTTTTACAGGAACGGGGGTCTTGTCTTAACCGGCCGGACCGCGAGGATGACAACATCTGTTAAAAATCCCTAGACCTAAGCAGCGTTGAACGGTGAGGAGGGCGCGTGTGTCCTTAGCGGCAGACGTGACTGGTGGGCGCACCAATCGTTAGCGGACAACCCCAGGGTACCTGGCGACCCCCTGTGTGTATTAGCCTTCCCGGGTATGGCGACTTTGCCCGGGGTAACTTCCATTCCGACCTACTCGTGGGATTTTGTTATGGATTCGAATTTTAGAAAACATGTAAAGGGTTGCAGCGAGAGGGAGGGTGGCGTTGTTATGCCGTGTGTGCGTGTGGAGAAGGCGAGAACGAGTTTCCAGCTTCGGTCGGAGACCCTAGGAATGGTGACCCGGGGTAGTAGGCGCCTGTCGGCGCCGAGGAACCGGGGGGGGGGGCGAAGGCGAGTATGACTCGGACGCCTCGGTCCGGTCGACTATGAGCGTCCTCTCGGCAGCGTCGGGGTGCAAAAGGGGCCGGCCTGCGGCTACTGGCAGCTGTCTCGGCCTCGCTGGGGCCAAAAAGCGTCATGAGGACGATGAGGCAAAGGTCGAGGCCATCCTCGACCCCAAGTTCCCGGCCCCTCAAACGAGCAGGTCGAGCATCCCGCTCCCTTGCGAGACAGAACTCGCGAGAGATTTTCAGTGCCGACCGACCAGCGACCTGGCCGCTGCTGTGCTCGGGAGCCAGAACAAGGTAACGAAAGTTGTCTCCGTGTCAGGGGGCCTTAAGGGCAACCTGGCAAGAGTGTTCAGGTTGGCCGCCCTCAACACGAGCATTGGATAAGGGACCTAAGCACTTCCGCCACGATTTACTGGGCCAGTCGGCCGGAATCCCCATCGTGCTCGACTATTGAGCGCGGCTGGGTATTTCTGGCGGCAGAGTGGGGAGTACTTCCATCCCCTCTCGCTGCCCAGCATCGCCCCAACTAATGCTGGGAGCGAGCGATCAGCGCCTACATCCTCGACTAGGACTCGGCGCAGCGCTGCAAAGGCGAGGCACACCTCCAGCGTATGCTGCGCCGAGTCTACGCCCCCCCCCCCCCCCACAGTGGTGGCAGACCGCCGTCGGTTCCCGCCCGATGCGGCACAGGTACTCACCGTAGCATCCGTGCCCGGTGAGCACCTGTGTAAGCCGGTAGGTGAGCCTGCCGTGCCGCCTCTCCCGCCACTCTTTAAAGTGCGGCAGGAGGGCCCCGGGGACCCGCTCGTGGGAGTGGGTGGTCAACTCCAACCTCCACTTCTCCCAAGCGAGTCCCCGGGCCCGGAGTTCAAAGCCCCGGACCACCTCAGGCTCCGGCGGGGCCCCCCGATCCCGGCGGGTGGCGCACTTGTGTCTATACACATACGCGCGCACGCCCGCCTCCAACTCGAAGGGCAGTTCTCCCGCCAGAGGCAGCGCCGCCACTATTGACGCGGTGCGGTACCCTCTAATGAGGCGGATCGATATCCGCCTCTGCAGCCGGCGCAGCAGCTGTACGCTGCGCTGGCTTCCCATCGCGGCTGGCGCCCAAATAGGGGCGCCATATAGGGCCATCGACCGCACCACGCCAATGTATAGGCGACGCACGAGGTCTCCCGGTCCCCCGAGGTTGGGCAGCAAGCGGCCCAAACAGGCCGCCGCCCTCTCCACTCGGGGGACGAAGCGGACCAAGTGTGCTCCAAAGTTCCAGTGGCTGTCGAGGGTGAGTCCAAGATACTTCATCTCGGATCTCACCTCGACACTGGCTTCACCTACCCGGATCCGCGACCCAGCCGGAGGTCGGGACCGAGGCCGTTTAAACCACACGGCCTCGGTCTTCTCCGGGGCTATCCGAAGCCCCAGGTCGCGGATCCTTTCGACGACGGTTGCCACCGCCTGTTTTGCCCGACGGATGGTCCTCTCGAAGGTAGGCCCGACGGCGACCACCAAAGTATCATCTGCATAGCAGACTGAGGTGACGCCGTCGGGCAGGGAGGCCTCCAAGACCGAGTTGTACCCCAGGTTCCAGAGCAATGGCCCTAACACGGATCCCTGAAGTACCCCTCGGTCAACTTCCCTCCTTAACATCCCGCCCCGGCCGGGGTACACGATGTACCTGTCCCGCAGGTAGGCCCCGATCACTGCCCGCAGGTAGGGGGGCACCCGGTCTTAATCTCAACCAGGCCACCTAGAGGGTGGCTCTGGTGTGCGGCCTCGCCACTATGGGCATACGCACGGAAACAAAAGTTGTTTCCACCTACGGCTGGAAAAGCAGCGGTGATACCTCCTGCAAAGGTGCCGGTTTGGTCCACTTCGCGGGTCCAGAGTTCCCGGTCTTGCCTCCATGTCGGCGGAAGGACATCTTTTGCTGTATGATATTCCATTGCCACTGAGGTGTAGCAACTTAAAAATCAAAGTAGACATGGAGACACCCCCATGCCTCTCTACCTACATTCACACCGGTGATAGCTGCCCCTCTATCACTGACTAAGTCGTTTCCTGCACCTCTGTGTGCACTCGTTGTTATAAATATAACCCAATTCAGGGAGCGCTTCTAATGTACGTTCGCTATAGACAGTCTGAATCCATTGATAAAACCCAGCATTGTGTATAATCGAATATTAATTTGTTCCGTTGGTGGCGGGTGACGAACACCTTCTCACGCACCAACGGGGTGGTAGGGCAAAATACTCCGAGGTAGTGATGGGCGCACCCATATATCACTCACCACTACAATATGTAGGCAGGTATGTCGTTATCAAGACTCTCTTTGGATTGGTCTTTGACGCTTGGTGACGGCCAACGAGATTCACGCTAAACTGCCCCAGCAAATAACGTGCCAGGTCCTTCGTTAGCCACTTTATTGAGTAAGAGTGTTACCGGCCCACACCACGAGGAGGTGAAGGTTGGTCTTTGTGAGCCGGGGGCACCCGGTGATGAACCAGCGCCCCCCTAATGGCGGACCAGGGCAGGGTGTTAAACGCATTGACGATATCTATAGATATCGCCAAGCACACCCCGCCCCCTGCCACGGCCTCTCTCGAGAGGGACTTGAGCCGATCGATGGCATCGACTGTCGACCGTCCCTCCCGGAAGCCGAATTGGCAGTCCGCCAAGTCGGGGCCAACGCGGGACAGGTGGCTGGTGAGGCGGGCAGCTATGATTTTTTCAAAGCATTTGCCCACCTCATCCAGCAGACACAGCGGCCGGTACGCGGAGGGAGAATCCTCCGGCCTCCCTTCCTTTTTTAGGAGGACCATCCGTCCCTGCTTCCACAGGTCGGGGGATTGCGCCGACCTTAAAAAGAAGGTTAAATAACCCCCTCACCCTCCCCCCCAGAACGCTCGAACGAGCACCCAGACTCGGCCGGGAATGCCATCGGACCCCGGGGCAGTATTCTTGCCCCGGAGCCACTTTATTATCCCGGCCATCTCCTCCCCCGTGATCTCCAGGTCGGAAGACCAGGAGTGAGCCCCCACCTCGGGATCGGGCGTGGACACCTCCGCGCTGCGCAGAAACAGTGTGTCCACCACCCTACCGAGTAATTAGGGGTCCAGACTCTCTGTAAGTGGGGGCGCCCAAGGTCGTAGGCTTCCCATCACTATCCTATATGGGCGTCCCCATGAATCATTGTTCAGAGAGCCGAGGAGATCCGTCCAGGCCTGGGCTTTTGCTCGTTTGATGGCGAGCTGCAGGGCGACAACCTGCTCCCTGTATCGCCCATACAGCTCGGCAGTCAGGTCTTCATCCCTACGTCGTCGTCGACGGGAGCGGGTGTACCGGCGTCGCGCGCGGATACATTCTTCCCGTATATCCGTTAGCTCGCGCGATCGCCAGTACACCGCCTTCCTCTGGTGGGGCCTGGCCCGGGGCATTGCGACATTGCAAATCGATGTCACTGCCTCCCGGAGCCACTTGGCTTCCACCAGCCCGTCGACTGGCCCGGCCAGTGTCGTTGGCCAGGCCACGACGTGGGCTGCCGCCATCAGAGGGTCCTGGTCCAGGCGATTCAGCGCCCACCGCGGTGGTGTCTCTCCTCCACCTGGGCGACGCCGGCGTGTCGTCCTTGGGGCAGCGGGGAGGTCGAGAAAAATGTATCTGTGATCTGACAACGTCTCGACCTCCTCCGCCACTCTCCACCCCGTGATACGGCGCGCGGCCGGGGGCGTGGCCCATGAAAGGTCCACGATGGAGCCCCCGTTATGCCGCACGCACGTATGGACCGAGCCCGTATTAAGCAGTGCGAGCCCGAGTCCCGCCGCCCAATCAAGTACCTCCAGGCCCCTCGAGTCCGTCCTGGGGGACCCCCAAGCAGTAGCTTTGGAGTTAAAATCCCCCAGGACGAGTACCGGACGGGGCCGGCAGCGGGAGATACATCTCCCTACCCCGTCCAGGTATTGCTCGAAGAACTCGAGGGACCAGCTGGGAGGCGCATAGATGGCCACCACCGCGGTATCTCCCCAATCAACGGCAAGGTATCCCCGCTCCCGCTCGATGACGGAACATGGCGGGGATCCTTGCCGCCCCCCCCATAGCACCGCGACGGAGCCCACAGAGTCCCCCATCCAATGCGGATGTTCGGGGACCCTGAGTGGCTCCGACGCGACGGCCAACCCGGCACCCCGCTCAGCCATGTTCTGCATCAGAAGATCCTGTGCCCTGGCCGAGCGGTTCAGGTTGGCCTGAATAATTGGGCCCTTGGGCCCCATTACACGGCCGTCTTCGCCTCCTTGGCCGACGCTGGTGCGACGGCCCTAGGGTCCTCGGCGGGCCCTACTTTCTCTTGGCTGAGGGCGGGTCCTCCTGCCCCCTCTTTAGCCGCCGCGGGGGACGCTGCCTTGGCCCCCGCTTTTGTCTTCTGCTCCTTCTTGGCTCATCCCGACCCTTTCTGGGCGCTGCGGTCTCGCCGCGCGCTAGCGGGGCACGCCCGGCTGCCGAGGCGGTGTCCGGCCGGCCTGCCCGCATCTGAGCAGAGCGGGCATTTAGGCGCGGCCGGGCAGTCGCTGGCCTTGTGGCCGAGGTCGACGCAGCTATAACAGCGACCTGACCGGTCTTCGGCTGCAGTGCACCGCTGTCGGGTATGCCCCATTTCGAGGCAGCGGTAGCACTGCAGTGGCTGGGCGCTGAGGGCCTCCACCGTCACCCGGGTCCACCCCACGGTGATCGCGCCGGCGACCGCGATTTTCCTCGCGGCCGCCACCGGGCAGCGAACCCAGAGGGTGCCTAGGCCGGAAGGGGACGACCGGATGGTACCGGTTTGAACCTCCCCCTCGGCGCACCCTCCCTCCCGCACCCGACGGCTGAGGCCACCTCGTCGCGGGTGACGGAGTCAATTAAACCCCGTACCCGTAGCTCGGCCCTTTTAACCGGCCGAGCCACTTTCACCCCCATCCCCGCCAGCGCCTCTGCCACCTTGGTGGCGAGGGCATCTGCCATTGCGGCCCCATCTGCGCCGGGCACCTCAAAAACGAGGCCCCCGGTGACGGCCCTCCTTGGTTTCAGGGAGGTGATGCCAGCCCTGCTAGGTCTACCTTGGACCTGGCTTGGGACATCACCTCCGCGTACGTCATCTTCCCGTCCGCCGGGACCGTTATTGTAACGGCCGCGGTACGTGGCGGACGGGAGGGGAGGGCCGCCTTTTTAGGTGCTTTGGCGGTGCCCTTTACGGCTGCCGAGATCTTTGTCGGCTTGGGCGCCGAGGCCGCATTTGCTGCCGCCCTCTTTGCCTTTCGGCCCACCACCTTAGCCCACTCCTCGGGCTGACCCGGTTTTTCCGCGGAGTATGGTGGTGGTGGTGGGCCAGCTGGTGGCACCGCCACCGCTTTCACGCTGGCCGCCCCCGGCTTTTTCGCCTTCCTCTGCGAGGAAGGGGCTGGGGCTTTAGCCGCCGAAGCCGGGGCGATCTCTGGCCGCCTCTTCTCCGCCGCCCGCGGCATCAGCTCCCTTCGCAGAGACGCTATTTTAGCGTCCATCAGGGAGCTGATCTGCTGCAACAGCTCACTGCTCGGTGTTGCTGCTGCAGCAGGCGGCGGGAGGAGGGGACCTCGCTACAGGGTGGGGGGGGGGGGGGCGGTATTATCTCCGCCGCACTCTCAACCATTTGGCGGAGCCGGGCTACCTCTGCCCTCAGCTCCGCCAATTCTCCTTGAGGGGAACCTTGACATAACCTTGACTGACCTTCATTACCTGATTTTTTAGAAACAATTCTAACTACACAAAGATCCACGGTGTGTTAATAATCTTAAGTGTTTTATCAATTCTGCACATTGTGTTTTTGAAAAACAAAATTCTTTATGTAGGATCTAGTGGCGCAAAATTTACATAGGATTTGAGTGATTTACACTGTCCTTTATTTATTTCCGGTCCCCATTTATTTACCCCTAAATAAGAGGTAAATAAAGTTCGCAATCGCAAAATTTACTGACACTGTGATGAGGTTGTTAAAATGTTGTTTCCTGGACGGATAACCGGCAATTATTTAAGACATACGATTATTACTGTTTTTCGTTCGTCGTGTTTCTGAACCAAGGAATTTGGCAGTCAGTATCTTAGCGGTATGTGCATCTTCCTGGATTTCTATATCGATATGAATGCAGTAAAAAACCGTAAAAACGACAATGCGAGGGTACGCGTAGGATGCAGACCAAGAGAATATAGGTTAATAAGGGGGCCGATACGAATGGTTGCAATCGTTTATGGATCATCGAATGAAGTTTCGGTAGCCACCGCATCGTGCCGTCAGCACCAGGGAAATTTTTCTGTTATACGTCATCGATGGCCGAATCGTTGTCGCAAAGATGGTATAAATAATCCCCAATTTATAGCGACGAAATTTCATCAGGACGTCGGTCTTCGTATGGGCGAAATTTTTCCGATCTGCTCGACAATTCGATTTCAGAAGCGACAGAGGAAGCGGACGCACTTGATTTCAGGGCAAAGTTTTCGAATGTACGAGCTCCGAATCGGTCCTCGTGAATATATTCCGTGATGTTCCGCTAGAATTTCGTGTTGTCCGAAGTTGTAAATCTTCCGACAAACTAAATATTGTTCTTTTATCGACATACTTTCTATTAAGGTTCTATTGGCTGTTCCGAAATGAATTCATCCGCGATCGTGTTTCGCTTGATCTTTGCTGATATACTCTGCGTAGGAATCAGCATGTCTGGCAACAAGCAATTATTCGTTGTTCAATCGTTCGTTATTCGGAGGCTGACGTATTAAACGATATTTGATTCATATATAAATTATGAACAATACTAATAGGAAGTGAGAATTGCTTTGAAACTGTTTTCTGTTGAAGCAATGATATGTGAATAAGTAATGGAAGTCAATGCTAGTGAATTAATTTTATGGACCCTTAGGGTAAGAGACACGAATTCCGTAAGATGTTCTTTTTCCTTGAAGTGTGGATTTTAGTTCCATTGTATTTTAATGCCGCGTACAAATAATGTACTGCTAGACAATGCCAACGAAAGATTTGTTATAATCCATTCAATTTGTTATACAACTCAAATGTATGTAGGAATTTACGCGATTTTGTAATTTCTCAACGAATACGCTCAATTATCTTACAATGTAAGTTGTACAATATTTTAGAAAATTAAGGACGTGCTATAAACTCTCAATTTATATAATCCTCCTGACTGAACAGTCTGATTAACTAAAGTGCATTGCCACTCATTATTTGGATGGCTCAAAAATGTAAGAGGTAAAATATCATATTGAAATGATTCAATCACTTGAGACAACTAGCTTATAGCTAAGATTTTAAGTAAGTAGTATTTTGTTAGAAAATAATTTATTCGTTAAATTAGTGTATGTATACTAAATTTAAATTTGAAAGATATCTTTAGATGTTAATATACATAACATAAATAAAAAGTAATATTAAAAATTTCCTGCTTCTTTTGTAAGTGTATGTAAAAAGGAGTGTGCGGTTGTATGAATGTATAGTAATAAGTGAACATGAATGCATGGTTGTGTGCGTGAAACAAATGAATGATTCGGATCATCGATCGGGCGAGCGAGAACGGAACGTGGCGGCACTTCTTCGGTGACGCCACGTGGGGGCAGACGTTTTGTGTATATCGTTGTATAATAAAAGTCAACATTATTCATTTAATCAAGTTCCTTACAATTTTTTGATAATATTTTATTGTATCTTCCATAAACTCCGAGTTCAGCAATATCACTGACAACTTTTGCTTGTGGAAGAATATTCAACCCACATTTATATTGTTCAAAATTTTTCTACATGTCAAGATCTTTTCTTGAAAATCCAAATAGTATAACAAATAATTTTATTTTCTGTTTAAGAAACGTTCAAAATCAAGTTTTGAAATTTTAAAATCATGAATTTTTTAATGCAGTTGCATTTTCTTCTACATTTTCGTGAAAAGACGAATTCAGAGAGGTACAAAATGAATCATTGCGATTGTTAGATATGGCTAAGGATTACCGTTAGCCCTAACGTGTTCCGAAATTGAGGGATTAAGGAGTTGCTAGGTTTTTTATTAACCAACACGAGGAGCAAAATAAATGTTTCCTTTATTCTCTATGTACAGCGGTGCACTGTGGTTTAGACCTGGCCCGCCGCTGTTTCCTCGGTTTACGTGGTCTGTAATCAAAATAATAAATCCAAATAGGATTAGAATTAGTCAGTGTCGGTGAGTTTTTGCTCTCCTCGTCGATCTCAACTGTTCGTACACGATGCCCGCGTCTTAGCGAGAGCGAGAGGGAGAGAGAAAAAGAGCACGCGCCGCTCAGCTGTTTGTTTCCAGCGAGCGAGCAGGCGAGGCTCGTTGCCGCTGTCACGTAAAACAATTAAAACGAATATAAAAAAAAGGAGTCGTTGA
>NW_027589714.1:21790-29474 GCF_028453695.1 Augochlora pura
CGATGTGTCCTCGATACGGTGACTGTTAGGCCCAGAAAAACTTCGGTGATAAAGCCGTTGGTATAAACAGGGAAAACTTTGCAACGGACAAAAGCAAGTTCAACGGGACGTCCGAATTTGCCTTAATCAAATTTAAAAGGAGTTGAGAGAGAGAGAGAAAAGAACGGCAGTTGGAACGGCAAGGACAATCCGCCGAACCTTGCCGATTGGACACGAAGGCGACCGAAGATAACAGCCGTTCGCCTCCGCGGAAACCCAAAAGTTATCAACGGATATAGTTGAGACGAAAAATACAGTCAAATTCCGGTATTTCAACGAATATAGTTGATCCGGAAAACGGTAAACGGTAAATATCCAGTTAAAACTAGTCGGTTTATTCTGTAAAGTCTGCCGTGCGGTGTCACGCGTCGAAAGGAGCGGTGCACCCACGATATACGATCGCAGAGGAATTTATGGTATAAATAAAATATTCCTTTTATTAAGTTACAAATAACTTACCCTCTCGGCTCGATCAGCACCATTGCTGCATTCGAGTCAGAGAGCGATTAAACTGCGATTAATAAGTCAGAAGCCAAGGTACGGCCCAGTTTCGTCCGCCCTGTACTGTTACAGTGCGCGGGTGATCCTGTAAGTTCCTTGGACACTTCTTCTTGACTACGAGACGATTGTTAGTATTGTCGCAATCAGTCTCGCGCGTTTTGATTGTAGTCCGCGGTTACCGCAACGAACTTTATCACGCCTAAGTGGGTTCCTTAGCGGGTCAGTTTCTAAGGGAAAGGACAATAATTGCGGCAACGCAGTCCCCCAGGTCGGCGTCAGGTCCACCCACCTCTTGCACTATGCAATGTGGCATGGTCTGGCAAGTCGACCTGCTAAGCAGGGTTAACGGTTGAGTATAGTTAAACTCCCGAGTTATGGGCTGGCACAACCCGCACCTGCTTAGCTGTTCGGGCTCCGGCGAGGCGAATTAAGCTTCGCTCAACCAGATCTTGGCCACCAGAGGATTTCTGCAGGTCCTGGCCTCGAATCGGGTTGCTTCCTTGAGGTAGTGCACCTCGTCAAGGAAGTGAGAGCTCCGGATGAGGAACTGACAAACCACGGTACTCCCGGAAAACCTGCTGGAGATTTACGACCTCCAGTAGGCGAATGTTTCGGATCAAAAGTGCATTATAACAAGGAATCTCCACAGAGTCATTGGAAATCACCGTCTCTGTTTGGGTTTTGCCGATCGCAGGTATTTGCGAGACATCGGCTATCCTTGTTATTAAAAAAGAGCAGACAACAGTTCGTATACGAGTACGTGTTTACGAACGCGTCGCCGATTGCCATCCTTCTTTATCCAAAGGAAACGTCGGCGGCAACGAGCCTCGCCTGCTCGCTCGCTTGGATACAAACAGCTGAGCGGCGCGTGCTCTTTCTCTCTCTCTCTCTCTCTCGCTCTCGCTAAGACACGGGCATCGTGTACGAACAGCTGAGATCGACGAGGAGAGCAAAAAACTCACCGGCACTCTTATTCTAATCCTATTTGGATTTATTATTCTGATTACAGACCTACGTAAACCGAGGAGGACCAGACGTGCCAAGTCCCGTCCACAGAGCAAAACTGTAGAGAGAAAATAAAGGGAACATTTATTTGACTTCTCGTGTTGGTTAATAAAAAACCTAGCAACTCCAAAATCCCTCAGTTTCGGAACACGTTAAAGCTAACGGAAATCCTTAGCCATATCTAACAAGTATACTGAATTCATAATATCACTTTTTCGAAAACAATGGGAGATTGAAAAGTTTCTTGAAAGATTCGTGTCAACTATTTCTCGACCGCATGCGGATATCAATCTCGAAAATAATCACAAATTCATATTTCAGTAGTACTCATAGGCGAAATTTCCAGACTCGTTTGCTTTTGTAACGTTGGTTTGTTAAATCATTCCAGAATGACGAGAACGCATCGCGTTCTAGAGAACCTAGATATCAAGATACAGGCTAGTAGAATGTGCAAATTAGATCATAATGCAGGCTTCGTTCACGGATGCATCGTGTTAAATGGCGTAATAGTGGTTTAACAGCTCGTAATGCCACCGCTATTGCGCGAGTTAAACGAAAATAAAGTTGGCCGTGGAAGCGTACATAAGTTTAGCTGTGCAATATTTTAGGCTCCGCATCCCGCGGTATTTTTTACGAACCCTTGTCAAGGACGTCGTAATTTCTCGGGCGAATCCTTGTTCCCGTATGTATATTAAGAACTGCGCCGGTGATGTTTACACAGGTTTACTCCTGATTTATTCGCATTGCTGTCTCGGCCAAACTCATGCGCCGCCATCTTCCCGGGATTTCGTTTTTTCTCACGACGCTTCGTAGATCCTTATCCAAGATATATTTAATCGCGTGACGTTATTTCCGTTTCCTGCGAAACGTTCTATCAAAGGAACTTTGTCTCTGACTTACAGTCTGTATCGGCTAATTTTGTTACCTTTTCGTTGTTTTCAGCATGACTGGTAATCAGAAAGCACTGTTTTGCCAATTTAGAACTTCGAAATTCGTCATTAACTTCTAAACAGGTTTAGGGCAGCTTCAAGGGACATTTCCGGCAGATAAGTTTAGGGTAATTTCAGTGTAGTTTTGAGATACTTTTAAGGTAATTTTCGGGCATTCTTAGATTACCTTTTTAGTAGTTATAGAGTTCATCTAGACTAGTTTTAAGGCAGTTTTAAGGTAGTTTCAGGTTAGTTTTCGGTTGTTGCAAAGCACGGTTGTTGTTCGTGACTTGTTTATTTTTTCGAACGCGACTTGGAGCCTGAGCACAGTCCTATCTTTCCGTCGCGCCCCCAAACCAAGCATAGTTCCTTTCGATAGCTTGACCTCGTTGCAACGCCTTGCAGGTTCTCGCGTTCCACTGGCCTCTGTTTTTCGTTAATAACTTATAAACAAAGCCACGGATTGCATTTTCGCTAAGGAAAAAGTTACTTCCAACGATTTCAAGAACCTCTCATTTCCAGGAGTTACAATAATTTTGAAACCCCCTATAAACAATTTTTATCTCGCATAAAAATTCGCCATATGACTACATTTTTTTATGCCAAATCATCGACACACTTTCAAATCATCAATATTGTTTAAATTTTCTGAGTTGTGAAAGTCAGAAGTTTAACACATTATAAATCAGGGAAAATTATGCATTACGTAAGAAGAGATATATTATGCTCAAAGTTTGGAAGTTGTTCTGGACAATGTGTTTAATTTCAACCAAAAATTAATTAATTCTAATCAAAATCAATTTCATTTTAATCAAATATTAAAATTAACAAGAAGAAAACTCACATTTCATTTAAAATAACAAGATCGATTTTTATAATTCCTCTCTGCTTTCATCCACCAAAATAGCGACTCTAGATTTCTGACGCCATCAAACAAGTTTCACTGAATGCACCGTTCTCTATTCTAAATAACTTGGCCAGATATTAAATGATTTAAGAGATGCAAAATAGCATTGTAATCGAGGCATCATGCTCAACAAGCGAATGCGATTTCCTGAAAGCCCACGAGGCCGTGTATATAAAGTGTAATCGCATAGCGCGAGATTGGCCCACATAAAACAGCGACCCGATTTTGACTGGCGGCGTAGTTGATCGCGATTTCAACTGAAAATATTTCATAAAAACCCGCGTTATCGCGAATATAAAATAAAGCGTTACGAGCTCCGGACTTCTCCACTGAGAAAATATCTCGCAGTGGAGTCGCGGCAATTTCCAACCGAGATCCCCAGTCGCCGCCGCTGCGGCGCATCAAAGGCTCCGAGAACCGGCCAGGGAGTTGTGAGATTCGGGTCTGATGCGGAACGTCGTGTACTGAGACGATTGTCACCCGCGCTTCAGATCCGGCTTACCTTCCCCTGAATGTGAACTGAAGCTTAGTCTCGATAGAGCACACCGTTGGATCGCTCGGAACCAATAATGTTTAGCGTCTCGCGAATTCTGTCTGCTGCAAGGGATATCATCTAAATGCGCGCACAAGTTTGCGTACAGACAAACCGAATCGCCTAAGCTTGTGCCTCGAGGGTCAGCCACAACATTTCCGCGGAAGCTTTTCGTACGTCTGTGACCGTGGACGTTCCACCAAAAGATACTTGAATCCGTTTTCAATGCTGATCGCTGCGGATTTCGTCTACAATGTCGTAATCGGATATTTCGAAAGATTCGCATAATAGTAGGTACCTACATGGCTCGCGTGCTTTGTGTAATTTCTTTCCTAGCATGGAAAATTATTGAGGAGCAATGGAGAACTGATTTTTGAAACCAATATTACTTTTGTCAAACACTTGAATCTCATTTGTATGTACAATATATATTTTCTCTCTATATAGCCTCCATTATTTGTATATTAAAAATTAACATTGAAATATTATCTGCAACATGATGGATCATCTGATTTAAATACGGTTGAATTTCCTTCCATTAGGTAACATTAAAAGTTAAAATGACTGGGAATATTATTGTCGTGGTACAGAATACTGGAGAGCATTCTCACCGATTAAATCATCCGATTACAATGATTACTGGACACGGTCGTTAATAGTCTATTGCTTTACGTATAATAACATGGAGCAAATGAATAATATAAAAGACAAAATCGACGATGACAATTTCGATTTAAAGTCCTAAAGAATAACGATAGCGTCCAGCATCACTCGAATTAGCCTAACATAAAATAATTGAATTCGTATCTTAGACAACGATATGATCAGTGACGGTGACGAGAAATCCCATTTATCTGCATCTATTGTCGATCGCACAGTGTTGACGTTATCTATCAGCGACCAGGATTGAGCACTTTCACATCAAATACAAATTGAGCGTATTTTTCTCCTTTCATTAACAGGTAAAAATGATATACAAAAACAGAGGATGTCTCCAGTTCTCTATGGAATATAAAGTAACTGTCTGCTGAATCTCTGCTAATTCCGATACAATTTTTTTAACAACACGGACAGTCGACTGATCCCGCATATCTGAACCGTTTGTGTTTATTCGACTGATGAATTCATCGTGTTTACAGACGAAATAACGACCTTGTCAATAAAATTCTACCGAAGAATTCTCAAACAAGCTCGACCCTCTACCTACACATAAAATAATTTGCACAGGACGATACCCTTGGCAAGCAGTGATTCGTCAAGTTTCGCGCGATGGAAGACGCTCAAAGTGAAAACGTTTCCTTGAAAAATGTTCCGTATTTTTTAGGCAAAGCGATGGAGTGCACGTTCCCTCGCGGCTTCAGCTCAAGCTTCCGCGAAATACGCGCGTCTCCCTTAATTCTGGTCGCCCCACGAATACGTAAGTTGCACGTTAGTAATCCCGTAAACAAGCGGGATACACCCTGGGAATGAAAGAAATTTTCTTTCAACCTACCATTTACATTTGCGGGTATGCCAACCGTCAAGCTCCTCTATACACCGTTCCACAGAGTTGTTGCCGGTTTGCTCCGTAACGCGGTACTTGTGATTCCGTGTCCGATGAAGGCGCGAATTGCTGTACCCATATTTGTATTTATTAGCCGGTCTTCAATTAACTGCGAACATGGTTGCCTAGTTTTTACGGTGTGTTACGTACCGTGACGGCGGCGGGCATCTCCACGGCTGTAAGTAAAAAGCCTTATGTCACGATCTTAAAAAGAAAACACACTATGGAACAGAAAATTCGTGTAATAATCAGAAGAGACATTGGAAACTAGTTTTATATGTTTGAAGAAGTGGTGGGGTTAATTTTAATACGACGGTATAACTGGTGAGCAATAAGCATTACCGAAATGTGTGAAAATTTACATTATTTTCCAGAATAACGTATAGTTTAATAACAAGGTTATTATTATTAATTATGTTATGTTAAGGTTATTATTATTAATTATAACACTTTTAGACCCAGAATAGAAATATTGTGAAAATTATGTTATAACTTTCTTATAATTACAAATTACAATTATAAATTATAACAAAGTTATAACATAATTTCCACAATATTTCTATGCTAGGTTGAAAAGTGTTAATAAAGTGAAACATGCACCTGCAGATTTCAGAATGAACCAGACAATGTAAATAAGTAGCAAATATGCAATATGCGTGTCACTGAAATTAAAATTGATCGTCTAAACTGTTATAATTTTCACTGTACACGTTACTCGTGCTAGGAATTGACCATTTCAAGATCACTACAACGACCACATGCGCTCACGTTAACGTGTTCATAGCAAGCGGTCGATTCACTCGACGTGTTCGTTGTGCCGATAATACCGCGGGTTCGTCTTGAGGGTGTCAATACGGGTGCACATGTATGTATACAAGCCCAGAGAATAAAGTATCAACGCGAGCCAAGATGAGGCTAGAGGTAACACACCGCGGGGGGGGGCTGCCTTAAAACTCCCGTCGCGTATGACTGCGAGTGCGTTTTAATCACGCAACAAAAGCCCTCAGTGAGCGAATACGCTCCGCGACACGCCGTGTCGCATCGCCTGTGTTCGGTCCGTCATAAAACCAGTCGCACAATGCGACGGCATGGTTCGTTTTCAATATCCGCGGTTACGCGGATCGTAAATGAACTTACGGTTCGACGTACTGTAATCCCTAAGTTTACTTACCCATTAACAAGTCGAGTGGCAGGATGGAACGCTTCCGCCACAGCTTTCGACCGTTAAAGTAGTCTCGCATGAAAATTGCCATCGGAATCTGACGAGCAAGACAAAGCGAGGCCGGACGGAGCGGACCACCGAAACAAATGAAGTCTTGTAAAACAGTTTCATTAACATTACCGTCCGTTCTATTAATTCCTGGGATGTTTCGTCGTCGGACTGCCTTAACCACCGGTACGATCGATAACCAATTTTCCCGGCTGCCACCGAAACCGCGCCGCCAAAAGGGATTCTGCTTCCCCTGCATTTTTCCGAGACCCATGTGACAGTACGTCAATCGACTGCAACGTAATAAACGTTTATGAAGCATCATTGTTGCCCGCTACTCGGTCCACTAAAGACACCTGTTTATCTATGAGTACAACTTTCTGGAGTTGATATGTAGTATCGAGGCTCGAGTTGTTCTGAAAACGCAGCAGCGTTACTTTCAGAGAATTACTATCTTTCTCTCTCTCTCTCATACAATATCAAACTGGTTCATGTATTTTATGAGTAAATTCCTGATCTTTCTGCAAAATAAAAGTTGACCGCATCGATTTAAAAAAAAAAACAAGCGATTAGCAGCGATGCATTTCTAATTTAATTATTTCAACGCATTAAAAATGGCGCGAAAAGATTTGAACATTCTTCTAATGTTTTTAATGTTTTGTATTTCGCTTACACATTTTTGTTATAAATGCATAAAATACACCTTTTAATTGTGAGAGCATTCGTCCGCCAATCGCGTTGACGTCACCACAGATTCTTTTTAAATCTGACATAAAACTCAATTTTATTTGAAAACTAGCTTTATTAATTGAAAAATGAATGAAATAAAACATTGATGACCGATCTTTTTTACTATGTCTTTTTTGGTATCTTATCGCAAAGTTGACACTGCATCTTGACTTTAAAATTGGTAAAATGTTGAGATAAAATGATAGGGGCCGTCATGAGGAGGAAATTGTAATCTTAAAATCTATAGTAGATTTAGTTTTGCTGAACATTTTCCAATATTAATTAATGT